>NC_041013.1:30637077-30829943 GCF_004193775.1 Glycine soja
GAAAAAATTTTCCCTGCTTCCAGGACCACAGCCATCAGGAAGGATATCTCAAGTATTAGACAACTCAGTGGAGAGAGCCTGTATGAGTACTGGGAGAGATTTAAGAAACTATGTGCCAGTTGCCCCCACCATCAGATTTCAGAACAGCTTCTTCTCCAATATTTTTATGAAGGACTCAGTAATATGAAGAGAAGTATGATAGATGCTGCCAGTGGTGGAGCCCTTGGAGACATGACTCCTGCTGAAGCAGAAATTTAATTGAGAAGATGGCTTCCAACTCCCAGCAGTTTAGCGCCAGAAATGATGCCATAGTCATTAGAGAAGTGCATGAGGTAGCTACAAACCCATCTGCATCATCTGAAACTAAGAAGCTTGAAGGCAAACTGGATGCATTGGTTAACTTGGTAACCCAGCTGGCCTTGAATCAGAAATCTGTACCTGTCGCAAGGGTTTGTGGTTTGTGCTCCTCTGCTAACCACCATACAGACCTTTGCCCTTCCATGCAGCAACCTGGAGCAATTGAGCAGCCTGAAGCTTATGCTACAAATATTTACAATAGACCTCCTCAACCTCAGCAGCAAAATCAACCACAGCAGAACAATTATGACCTCTCCAGCAACAGATACAACCCTGGATGGAGGAATCACCCTAACCTCAGATGGTCCATCCCTCAGCAACAACAACAACAACCTGCTCCTTCCTTCCAAAATGTTGCTGGCCCAAGCAGACCATACATTCCTCCACCAATCCAACAACAGCAACAACCCCAGAAACAGCCAACAGTTGAGGCCCTTCCACAAACTTCCCTCGAAGAACTTGTGAGGCAAATGACTATACAGAACATGCAGTTTCAGCAAGAGACCAGAGCCTCCATTCAGAGCTTAACCAATCAGATGGGACAATTGGCTACCCAATTGAATCAACAACAGTCCCAGAATTCTGACAAGCTGCCTTCTCAAGCTGTCCAAAATCCCAAAAATGTCAGTGCCATTTCATTGAGGTCGGGAAAACAGTGTCAAGGACCTCAACCCGTAGCACCTTCCTCATCTGCAAATGAACCTGCCAAACTTCACTCTACTCCAGAAAAAGGTGATGACAAAAATTTACCTAACAATTTCTGTGCAGGTGAATCTTCTTCCACAGGTAATTCTGATTTGCAGAAGCAGCACATTTCCCCTCTTCCATTCTCTCCAAGAGCAGTTTCCAAAAAAAAAATGGAAGAGGCAGAGAAAGAGATCTTGGAAACGTTTAGAAAATTAGAGGTAAACATACCTCTGTTGGATGCAATAAAGCAAATTCCAAGATATGCCAAATTCTTGAAGGAGCTGTGCACTAATAAGCGAAAGCTTAAAGGAAGTGAAAGAATTAGTATGGGCAAAAATGTCTCCGCATTGATTGGTAAATATGTTCCCCAAATACCTGAAAAATGTAAAGATCCAAGTACATTCAACATACCTTGTATTAAAGGGAACAATAAGTTTGACAATGCCATGCTAGATTTAGGAGCTTCTGTTAGTGATATGCCTCTGTCTATTTTTAATTCTCTATCTCTAGGTCCTTTGCAGTCAACTGATGTCGTAATTCATTTAGCTAATAGAAGTGTTGCCTATCTTGTTGGTTTCATAGAAGATGTCTTAGTTAGAGTTGGTGAACTGATTTTCCCTGTTGATTTTTATATCTTGAATATGGAAGATGGATTTTCTCAAGGATCAGTTCCCATCATTCTAGGCAGACCCTTTATGAAAACTGCTAGAACTAAGATAGATGTTTATGCAGGCACATTGTCTATGGAATTTGGTGACATAACTGTTCATTTTAATATTCTGGATGCTATGAAATACCCATCTGAAGATCTTTCTGTATTTCGTGCTGAAATAATTGACCATGTTGTTGATGAATACATGACTGATCTTTATTCTAATCTGCATGCCTCTCACTCTTCATGCATTGAGTCTGAAATTGTACTTGATAATATGTCTGAATTTGATGCTGAGAGTGAATCTGAGAGTGATATTGATTGCATGTCTGGTGGTGGTGT
This sequence comes from Glycine soja, assembly GCF_004193775.1. NCBI lineage: Eukaryota > Viridiplantae > Streptophyta > Magnoliopsida > Fabales > Fabaceae > Glycine > Glycine soja. The sequence goes on from NC_041013.1 coordinate 30,639,116, forward strand.
TTTACCTCTCGAGATTGATTTTATAGAGTCAGATAGGACTAACCATGTTTCAGGAAGTACACATACCTCTGACTTTCTTTATGAGGTAAAGGCTGAGAAACCATCTCCTTCTACCACTGTCCAGCCGACCACACCAGAATTGAAGCCTCTGCCATCAAATTTAAAATACGCTTTGAAATTCTGATACTGAGGACAGATGTCGTACAGGATGTCACGACATCACGCTTCAGAACATGCAGGTTGTATTTGACTGTATGAACAGATTAAACAAGTAAATAACACAAGAGAATTGTTAACCCAGTTCGGTGCAACCTCACCTACATCTGGGGGCTACCAAGCCAGGGAGGAAATCCACTAAAATAGTGTTAGTTCAAGGTCTAACAGCCACTGTTTACAACCTTCTCACCTAACCACTACCCGTGCAATCTCTACCTAAGAGCCACTCTTAGATATGAGAACCCCGCTCACTCCCTCTCAATCACACTCCCGTGTTTACAAACAAATCAAAGACACACCAGAGATTGCTCTCTGAACAAAAAGGGATCAACCCTACACACTAGAGATCAACTCTACACACTAGAGATCAACTCTACACACTCAGGTCCAACACTTGATGTTAGGATAACATCAAGGTGGCTCACAAAACACTCAAGTCCCAAAAACTCACAAAATAACTCTTCAATCCCGGACTTGGTACAGAACCCGTGCAGCCTTCGTGTTTATATAGCAGTGAGCGTATCTGGGCTGCAACTTCTTGTGCTGGATGAGATCTATCATTCTTCTGAAAAATCTGCACTTAAAGATCTAAAAGATACAGTTTGATCTTTTAGTTTTTATCTTTAATCTTTAATCTTTAATCCCTGAACGAACTCTTCTAGTTTGTAATTCGAACTTTAATTATCTTTTAATTCGTTCCTAAAGATAGATCATCTTATCTCTTGCTAACTGCACAATAATCTGTTAAAGATATAACAGATTTATATGTCCAGTATTTTCGGGCCAGATGTCCTGGACATCGTATCCGACATCGTGGATCCTGCAGCTTCAATGCTTTTAGCAACTCCAGTATTTTCGGGCAGGATGTCCTGGACATTGTATCCGACATCGTGGATCCTGCAGCTTCAATGCCTTTAGCAATTCCAGTATTTTCAGGCAGGATGTCCTGGACATTGTATCCGACATCGTGAATCCTGCAGCTTCAATTCTTCATTTGACATTTCATCTTGCCTTGTGCATTGTGCAGCCCGATCTTATTCTTTGACATAACGTTGGACATCATGTGCAGCAACTCCAGCTTTCCTTCATTGTCTAAGTGCTTATGTTTTAACAAAATCTTAGCCAATCTTTTAAAACTCAGTAGAGCTAAGCACTAACAATCTCCCCATTTGGCAAATTTTGTCTAAAACATACTTAGACACTTCCTGAGCAGGTACGAGCAGTTATGCAAGTGGGATCAGCAACTTTCATTATCAGAGTAATCAAGCACAGCGGAAATTCTGCAAGTTGCAAGTCGTTTCCAGGATGTCAAGACATCTCACATGACATCAGCTTTCTGCTTCTGCTCCCCCTGTCTCCATGCTTATTGCAGCATCTTCTAACAGCTACTAGTCTTTTCCAGGATGTCAAGACATCTCATGTGACATCAGCTTTCTGCTCCCCCTGTCTTCATGCTGTTACTGCAGCATCTTCTATCAGCTACTAGTAGTTACAGTAGCTTACATCAGTCATCATCAGCAGCAGTCTCCCCCTCAAAATCACATACATACAACTCCCCCTCAAAATCATGACTCATGCATACATCGTTTCCTACTGCCATACATCGTATCAATCATGCATAATACTACTATTGCATACATAGTGTCCTACTGCTCAAAATCATGCATAATAGCAAGCATAATACTATTACTCCCCCTTTTTAGACAGAATTTGACAAAAGTAGAATGCATGAACTTAAGGTGCAAATATTACAGACCAATAGTAATCAATTGTTCAAAGGGACATGCCCCTATAGCCAGTGAAAAGCAAAAATAAAGGTCTGATGATCATGGGGTGGCTTCAGAATCATTATCATCATCTGGATCTGTATCCTCTGCTGCATCTTCCTCTGCCTCAGCTGCTTCTTCTTCTTCCTCAGCTGCTTCTTCCTCTTCTTCAGCTGCTTCTTCTTCAGCTGCTTCTCCATCATCAATGCCACTTTCTGAGAGCCTTTTGATCAGCCGTTCCAGCTCCATCTTCTTCTCTGTGGTGGCTTTGATGGTTGCTTCCAGCACCTTGCATGTGTCCTTGAGTTCAGCAATCAGAGCATCCTTGGACACAGCACCTGAAGCAGCAGCTTTCCCTGATGTCGAGACAATGTCTGGGACATGTGTCCCCTCAAACAATTTGTAATGCAGGGATAGAGGAGATTCTCTCTTCATCACAGAGTCAGTGTAGTTTAACATATTGGGAAGTTGACTCAACATAATGCCACACAATACAGTTGGGAAGGCAATGGGTAATTTGACAGCAAAGGACTCTGAATGCTTAACAGTTGGATCAAAAATATAGTTACCAAAATTAAATTTGGACTTGGTTCCAACAGCATACAGAAATTTACCCAAACCTGTGGCAACAGTGGATGTATGATTAGTGGGTACCCAGTTTGCAGCTCCAATCCTGTGCAGGATTGCATATTTCACACTCAGCTTCCCTGCAGACAGCTTCCCTTTCTTTGGCCAATGCTGGACTTGTTTCGCAGTGATTTCCTTGGCAATCTGATGCTCAGAAACATCAATATCCACCACTCCATCTGTTGGTCTGTCCAGGTATTTGTTGATCACAGCAGGGGAGAATCTAACACATTTTCCTCTGACAAACACTCTTTGATACTCATCACTCTTTCTGTTTGTTATGTCAGAGGGAATGTTGACAATGAATTCCCTGACTAGACTCTCATAGCAGTCTCCCAACTTGGTGACAGTTTTCAGCAGTCCAGCAGCCTTGATGAGGTCCATGATCTCCTTGCAATCCAAGGCAGCTCTTCCCAGTTCTCTTTCCAAGGCAAGTCTGCGTTGATACACGAATTTCCACCTTTCAGCATTGCCAATGGAGTGGAATGAGATGTTGTCCAATGGTGCATCAGGGACATTTCCAGGCACCTTCTTCCCTGATGTCTTGGTCCTCTTGATGTCGGGAACATCTGGTTCGACATCATCATCAGAATCAGACGAGGAAATTTCTTTCCTCTTCTTGGAAGGGATTGCAACTTTGCTCCGTCTGGATGTGGTAGGAGTGATTGGAGTGCTTTTCTTCTGGGCCATAGTCTTGATTCGTCCAGACCTCTTAATGGGAGTTTTTCCCTTTCTGCTTTGTAACCTTTCTGCAATGCCAGGTGCCAACCTGTTGGCAATGGGTTCCTCATCAGATTCTACTTCTTCCAGGTCAATGAGGTCACCTGGAGCAGGTTCTGGTGCCCTTGGTGCAGGGGTCTCCTTTGTGGCTTGATCCTCTTCCTCTGTTGATTCCTCTTTGCTGGGTGAAGAGAGGACTTCAGTATTTGGGGTGGAAGATGTCGGAACATCTTTCTCAGCATCAGGAACAGCAACATCTGGGGTGGAGGATGTTGGAACATCTTCATCAGCATCAGGGACAGACGCATTTTTCAGAATGTTACTCACAATACTGCGGATCTTCTTGTCCATCTCTGTGTCTACTTCCCTAGGACTTGTTGCAAGGCTAGGGTTTTCAGAAATCTTCACACCCTGTTGTCGTTTGGGGACCAGTTTTTCAGGAACAGGGGCTTGACCAGGAATCATCTGTATGGGTTGGATATGGAATTCAGGTTGTTCCTGGATTGATGGCGCTTTGGTGGATGATGGAGATGATGGTACAGATGGTGAACCAGAAGCTGAAGTTTCTTTTGGTGAGGTAGCCATGGAGTAGCAGAGCCTTTGGAATGTTTTCGTAAATTTCTGAGAGCTGTTAGGGAATGCTGAAAACGAGATTATCACTAAAATATGAATTTGAATGAGGAATGTAAAGGGACGTGTGAAGCAACGGTCGAATTTGTTTTGGCTTAGTAGTGAACGTGCTATTAATGTTAAGTGAGATGTTTGAGCACGTTCAGATAGCAGTAGCTGCTATAATTCCTCTAGCAGACAAATGCCCAGCTTGCCCCTCAGTTTTTCAAACTGATTTGCATCCAATGCCTTTGTGAAAATATCTGCTATTTGTTCCTCAGTGTCAACATGCTCCAGTGTGATAACTTTATCATCAACAAGCTCTCTAATATAGTGATGTCTAATGTCAATGTGCTTGGTTCTGCTGTGTTGAACAGGATTTTTAGAAATATTAATAGCACTCAAGTTGTCACAGTATAATGTCATGACATCTTGTTCGACATTGTACTCTTTGAGCATCTGCTTCATCCAAACTAGTTGTGAACAGCTGCTTCCTGCTGCAATATACTCTGCTTCTGCGGTAGATAGGGAAACACAGTTCTGCTTCTTGCTGAACCATGAAATAAGATTGTTGCCCAGATAGAAGCATCCACCAGAAGTGCTTTTTCTGTCATCTGCACTTCCAGCCCAATCAGCATCACAATACCCAACCAGCATTGAATCTGAACAATGACAGTACATAATCCCATAGTCACTGGTGCCATTTACATATTTCAGAATTCTCTTTACTTGATTCAAGTGACTAATCTTGGGATTGGCTTGATATCTTGCACAAACACCTACTGCATAGGTGATGTCAGGTCTGCTAGCTGTTAAATATAGTGAGCTCCCAATCATGCTTCTGTACAGACTTTGATCAACACTGGTGCCAGCTTCATCTTTTGACAGCTTCAAGTGAGTAGGTGCAGGTGTTCTTTTATGGCTGGCATTCTCCATCCCAAACTTCTTGACAATGTTCTTTGCATACTTGCTTTGTGAGAGGAATATGGAGTCTTCCATCTGCTTCACTTGAAGTCCCAGAAAATAAGTCAGCTCTCCAACAAGACTCATCTCAAATTCAGATTGCATCTGTTGGACAAAATGTCGAAGCATCTCATTCGACATCCCTCCAAACACAATGTCATCAACATATATCTGTGCTATCATCAAGTTTTCAGCATCTTGTTTGACAAAGAGAGTCTTGTCAATTCCTCCCTTCCTATACCCTTGCTGAGTAAGGAACTCTGTTAGCCTTTCATACCAAGCTCTTGGAGCTTGCTTCAATCCATAGAGGGCCTTCTTGAGCCTGTATACATGATCTGGATGAGCTGGATCTACAAATCCCTTTGGCTGCTCCACATAGGCTTCTTCATTCAGGTATCCATTCAGAAATGCGCTCTTCACATCCATTTGGTACAGCTTGAATTTGAGGATGCAAGCTACACCAAGTAACAATCTGATGGACTCAAGTCTAGCAACTGGGGCGAATGTTTCATCAAAGTCTACACCTTCAATCTGAGTGTAGCCTTGAGCAACAAGTCTGGCCTTGTTTCTGGTTATAACACCTTCTTCATCGGTTTTGTTCTTGAAGATCCACTTGGTGCCAATCACATTAGTTCCCTCGGGTCTCGGAACTAGCTCCCAGACTTCATTCCTTTTGAATTGCTCCAATTCTTCTTGCATAGCATTGATCCAGAACTCATCAGCCAGTGCCTCTTTCACATTCTTGGGCTCAATTTTGGAGACAAAACATGAGTTGGAGACAATCTCAATCTCCCTTGATCTTGTAGTGACTCCTCTGTTTGGATCTCCTATAATCAGCTCCTTGGGTGCATCTTCTGGATTCTAATGGAGGGTCTCTTGTCGGGTTGGTTGATGTTTGATTCATCTGTAGCAGAATCAGAGTTTTCTGCATTCTCTGCACTTTTAGCTGTATCTGCTCCATTGTCTCCCGATGTTCTGACATCTTCTTCGACATCCTTCTTTCTTGCTGGAGTTAGATCATCAACAACCACATTGATGGATTCCATCACAGTTCTGGTTCTGGAGTTGAATACTCTATATGCTCTGCTGTTTGTAGAGTATCCCAGGAATATTCCTGCATCACTCTTGGGATCCATCTTTCTCCTTTGCTCTCTATCTGCCAAAATGTAACATGGGCTTCCAAAGATGTGGAAGTGCTTGACAGTTGGCTTCCTCCTTTCCAGATTTCATACAGTGTGGTTGGAGTCCCTCTTCTAAGTGTGACTCTGTTGTGGATGTAGCATGCTGTGTTCATGGCTTCAGCCCAGAGATTATAGGGAAGTTCTTTGGCATGGAGCATGACCCTAGCAGCTTCTTGCAAAGTCCTGTTTTTCCTTTCACTATGCCATTTTGTTGTGGTGTAATGGCTACAGAGAACTCATGAGTGATGCCTTCAGATGTGCAGAATTCAGTGAACCTGCTGTTTTCAAACTCTCTGCCATGGTCACTCCGGATTCTCTTGATGACACAATCTTTTTCTCTTGAAAGTTTAAGAATACTCTCTTAAGGTCATCCCAGCTCGTGATGGACCTTGGAGCAAGGTAATACAGCCAGTCCTTTGCCACTCCCTCTAATGAATGAGGAAAAGCCTTCAGAAATATGTGATCCTCTTGGACATCTGGGGGTTTCATGGTGGAGCAGACAATGTGAAATTCTTTCAAATGTTTGTGCGGGTCTTCACCTGCAAGGCCATGAAACTTTGGAAGCAAATGAATTAGTCCAGTTTTAAGAACATATGGGACATCCTCATCAGGGTATTGGATGCACAAGCTTTCGTAGGTGAAATCAGGTGTAGCCATTTCCCTTAGAGTCCTCTCACCGGGGTGGAGGTTGTGCCATGTTCTCAGAATGTGCAAAATCAGAATGCTCAGAATCAGAATGCTCAAAAATTATAATGCTCAAGATCAGGATGTTCAAAAATCACCAATAACAGAATGCACAGATTCACCAGTTATGGAATGCTCAGACATGATCAAAAGGTATAAAATGATGCCTAACTAATCTGTGAAATGTCCTATCTATCTCAGATCAAAGGGTTGTAAGTAAGATGGATTGCCTCTAGTCATACACTACATTCAGCATGCACACAACTAGTTGCCTTGTCATGTAAATAAAGGTGTAGGTTTGAACTACAGCTACCCTCAAATGATATCCAAATGACTTGAAATTTTTGTGAGCAACCTTATAAAATGATTAGAAGATAGCACAAAAAATTTCAGACATAAATTCCAAAGTCTAACTATGAAAGCTAAAATTGGTAGGTTAAGAAAAATAAGTGAATAAAACTTGAAAAATAAAAAACTTCTGACAGAATCGATTTTTTTCGATGATGGAGACCTCAGCTGGCCTATGGCAGGCTGCGAAGGCGTAGGAAATTTTTTTCTACCCCAAATGCATATATAATAATTGCGATTCTGATAACCGGAGCAAAAGTTATGGCCGTTTGAAGTTTTGACAAACACAAAATTTGCTAGTTTTTGGAACTTTCAAATCTGACCAAACTAAAGGCTCTAGCTATTTTTCCCACAAAATATGGATTAAAAGAAGTTACCACAAAAACATTCAGCCAAAAATAACAACCCTAGCTACTAAAACAAAAAATCACAAATAATTCAGCATGGGTGGTCGCTAAAATCCGTCGCTAAGGGATTTCTACTACTACTCTGGTTTGCCACAAGCAGAAATGGTCGCTAAGTCCGTCGCAAAACACTATTCACAGCAAAACACCCAAAACTAAAACAGGGGAAGCGCTTAATGGGAAAACTGAAACACACATTAAACAAAATACCAGGACACTAAACAACACTAACACACATACTAACACAATACTAACAATTAAACATAAAACATGAAAGGATTAAACACACAACACTAGCTAGCTATTATGAACCTTTGGACACTGCTCCCCCGGCAATGGCGCCAAATTTGATCGAGGCCGTACCCGAATCAAATAAACATGAAAATGCAGTAACTAGGAAGTGATCCTAGGTCATTTCCCAACGAGCAGTGACAAACCAAATGTTCACAATATACTTGCAGTAACAGTAACGATTAGGGGGTTTGTTTGTTTTGTGATTAAAGAGCAGAACAAGTAAACTGGAATACGAAACTACTAATATTAAAAACGGGTTGTTTCCTCTGATTCAGAAGCCATTCTCTTATCCTGGGTTATGGAGAATTCGTCCCTAACAGTCAACCACTTAATCAAACCCTATTTCAATTTACTAAGCGAAAATCAACTTAGGGTTTTCAATACGTGATTAGGCACCACATACACCACTTAGCCCTTCGTCCATTAAGCATGAACGCAAGTTAGGCTCAGAGGCAATTAATCGAACACGAAGCGTGCACTGATTAATATTCACGAAATTGGGATAACCGGTGAAGGGAAAACTGCCAGGAAATCACATTACATGCGAAACCTCAAAGAGAGTTGGGCTTCGTCCTCAAAAGGAAACAACACCAGAAAATCTAGCCTTCCATGGATTCAAACAGAAAACACAAATGAAACATGAAGCAGAAACGTAAATGAGCAGAAACGTAAATGAGACAGAAACGTAAATGAAAGTAGAAGAAGAAGCAAGAATGAACTCGTAATTAGAAGCAGAAAATAGAAATTTGCATTAAGAACGAAAACCGTAACAAGGGAACAGAAAAACGTGAAAACTTAAAACCAAAGCTCTGAATAATGAAAATAGCATAACAGAATGCCTTGCACGAATCCCAAGGCTGCTATTTAAAAAGAGTCACTCAAAGTCACTGGGCCCTATTACAATACTCTGGCCCAAAACGAAATAAACACTGAACAACATAAAATAAAATTGCGAAATTTTTAATTAGAAATTAACTAAGGTAAGCGCTGCTTTATTTGCCCTCTTCAAGTCCATAACCAAAATCCGGATTAAGCCCAATGTTTTATTAATTCCTGAAATTAGATTAAAAACATCAAATTTGCTAAATGAGCCCAAATAATAAGACTGCCTGATTAATTGACAATTAAGACCAATCAGTAATTAAAATGGTGCAAAAAGGGTTTAGAAAATAGAAGAAAATGATGGCACATCAGCAGGTCACTTTGACCAAACAAACCAATGGCTTACACTCACATTCCGGTGGAAGTTGAATAAGCAAAGATGTGTTTGTGAAAGGATGAGAGAGACAAGGATGTCAAATTCATCCATTATTTAGCATTGTAATTGTGGTTTACAATAATGGCATAAACTTGAAAATCCTGATGAGTCATTAGAGGCATCTAACAACAGCTTTCAAAATTGCCCCATGTGTGGTGTCGTTTGTCATTGTTAGGATTCACAAGCGATTCTCCTCAAATTTCAGCCAACCCGCATCAATTAGACTTTGCACCTTACGCTTCAGGGTCATACAATGCTCAATGGAATGCCACGGGCCTCTTCCATGATATGCACATGTTGCGTTCGAGTCGTATCCTCGGAAAAATGGAGGTTGAGGAAACCTAGCAGGGGTTATGGCAACCATTGAATTGTCGAGTAGATATGGGAGCAAGTTAGCATATGACACCGGAATTTGGGGTGAATCCTATAGGCTTTTTGCTGCAAAATCTCTTTCTGGTTGGTGTTTTGGTTTGTGCTCAAGGTGGTGTTTAGCATTGGTTGTGTGGAAGGTGGGTTTTGTAGTTGATTTAGGGATGGCCTTTGTGGATAACTTGGTGGTGGGTAAGGAGAAGGGTTGTTATTGGCTGAGTAATGACATTGTTTGGCTGGTGGGAAGTTTCCATGTAGGAACGACAATCGCAGCATGGGTTTCTCCTTCATTCTCACCCTCTTCATTTGCCCCAGTTTTCTCATTCGTCCAAGTAGGATGATTAAATTTGCCTCTTTTCAGACTCGCTTCGATCCTTTCATCGGCGAAAACTAAATCAGCTAAGCTTGAACGTGTGTAGCCCACCATTTTTTCATGGTAGAACACTGGTAATGTGTCTACTATCACGATTATCATCTCTCTTTCCATTATTGGGGGTGCCACTTGGGCTGCCAGGTCTTTCCACCTTTGGGCGTATTCTTTGAAAGATTTGTGCCCCTTTTAGCACATGTTTTGTAGTTGCATCCTATCCGGAGCCATATCAGAATTGTACTGATACTGCCTAACGATGGCAACCATTAGGTCCTTCCAAGAATGGACTCGGGAAGGTTCCAAGTTAGTGTACCAAGTAGCAGCTACCCCAGTAAGACTTTGTTGGAAGAAATGTATCAGCAGTTCCTCATCTTTTGCGTATGCCTCCATCTTCTGACAATAATCTTTAGATGGTTCTTGGAGCAAGTAGCCTCCTTGTACTTGTCAAAGTCCGGCACCTTGAACTTGGGAATGACCATGTTTGGGTACTAGGAATAACTCTTTTAGATTAGCAAAGGCATAATCTTTGCCTCCTTCAATTGCCCTGAGCCTTTCCTCCAGATGATCCAACTTTTCCCTTTCCTTCCATAATAGGAGGGATTTTACATGTTGTGGAATGCAAGAGGTGTGGTTGTTGGTGATACTGAGGGCCCTCCAAAGTGTTTCGCAGGGGTATACCACCAATTGCTTGCCCTTCAATGGAATATCCGAGGCAAGGCTCGAAGTCGGCTAGATTGTGGTGGGGAATTTCATGTGTCTCCCCCATGGTTTGAGAGACATGTGCCTGATCAGATTGAGGTTATTGGCTCTCAATGAGTATCGGAGTTGAGTTATTGACATTCTCATTGGGAGTGTACGCCACATTGGGTGGTGTATAGTTGGAAGGCAAGCCATATGGCGTGAAGGCGTGCTTGTTTTGAATTTGCACATAATGGGGGGCCGCCCGTACTTCCCAAATCTTTGCCTACCATATCTGAGGTCGGATGATTCATTTGGTTAAGGCCAGATGGGGGCATCGGGATCACCTTAGCAATAGCGCTGGTAGCGGCAACTGTAACCGCATTGGCTTGCATTATCTTCTTCATGCTCATCATGGCCTCCATCATTGTGGCCATTTTCTCTTTCATGGCCTCCATGTCGGCCTTCATCTGCTCTTGCGCCTCCTCTACTTTACCCATTACTCTAGCTCTAGCACGGGTTCGGTAAGGGCACCGTAAAGTGTGTTCTTTTCTTTTTGATAACAATGATTAAGTTCGTTTTTTTTTTCAAGGAAAGAATGCAATGAGCAATGCAACCAATGAAAAGCATGGATGTATGTGAATGATGCACAGTTGAAGTATTGCGATTTTTTATGCAGGACATGGGGTTGAATCAATTTAGATTTTCAACATGGTCCATGACATATTTGTCAAGGTGAAACTGGAAGTAACAAGGACATCAACAATCCTAAATGTGTTTGGCAGTAGACGAAGCAGCGATGTAACTCGATTCATCTTTTGCCCCAATTTTTGCAAGATGGTTACTTCCATACTTCAACTTGACTTGATGAACCTTTTTCGTAAAAGCATGAACTTAGTTCAACCCTAGAATCCAAGGAATGGCAATTCTGATCGCCAATACTTCAACAACCTTTCATAGGGATGAATGACTCAGGCATACTTTAAGCTATGCATGGAAAATGTAATTATGAAATTGAGATGCCCGAAGAAACATCATTTCCTAGTTAACCATGCATTAGGTACCATGCTCAATCATTTTGTTCTGTTGTTTGGGTTTTTTAGAAATGGGTTTATGATCCCAACATGGTTGGCTCATGGTACCTAACGCATGCAACTAAGAATATAGTGTGAATTTTCATGCTTCCCTTTTTTTGTTATCATTTTGTAGAGGAAAATGCAAGGATCACGCATGAGCAAACATGAAAACAAAAGGTATGTAGTTTGTAGAACAAAAGTATGTTGAATGCATATGCCTAATGATGCAATGACTCATGCAAAATTCGCTGCTGGAATATGACAACAGACAAATGCAGGAATGATATGTTCATTATGACACCATGAAGAGATGCTTATGCGATGAATGCATGCTAGAGATAAAATGCGGGAGTGATTTGATTTGCACTAACCTTTGGAGTAACAACATGGGATAAACTCATTTTATTCAGAAAGTTATAACTAGTCAAGATCTGAGCGACAATACAAACTTCCTAGCGGTTTCTAATTATATGGGCCATTAAATCTATCATATGCTGACAATAGCCGAGAAGTCCGTGGATCTCCTCGGGGGTGGAGTAGGTGTCTGCCATCGCTTTGGCTTTGGCTAGCAATCGGGGAAGTTCTTGACTCCCGTTCAAGGTAAGAACAAATCGGTCCATCCACATTGTTGCCTCTTGATGTAACGAGTCGATCACCCTTCCTCTAGACTCCTTTTCTGCATACACTCGGGAATACTCGTCCGCCACTTTATGCTCGTGGGCCGTGGCTAGATTTAGCTCTTCTTGGTATTTGCTGACGATAGCTAACATGTTGGTCTCTGTCTCGCATAATTGCTGAGACAAGTTTCTTTTGGACCTTGAGCAAACCTTCAACTCATCTTTCAAGATCAAACTGTCTACTCGTGATCGGTCCCTTTCCTCTCTTCGGAGCTTAAGCTCGCTGTTGCTGCCCCACAGAGCCCCTCGAAACTTGTTCCGGCCGTGTTCTTCCCTACGAGCCCTCTTGGTCTCTCGTTCCAAGGCCTTGGTGGTAGCTATATTTGTATCCCTCAGTTCGGCATTCTCTTTTCGGATTTTCAGAGCTGCTGATTTGAACCTTTCTTTGATTGTTTGGGCTTGCTCGAGTTCTGCCCTAAGGGCCTGCACTTCTTCGTCTTCCTCCGGTGCCTCAACTTCCTCTCTTTTAGCGGTTCTCAAACTTGGAAGCCAATCCAAACCTTACACGTGGGCTTTTAACCACTTACGATAGCCACCTATGGGCCCATTGTTACTGCCCCTGAGTTCTTTGTCCTTCTTTTGCACAACCTCCCATGCCTTGCGGACCATCTGAAGTGTCTCCATGTTGGTCTTATTGAAACCTCATGAAATGAAAGGCGCGAGCTCTTCCTCTAGTGATGCCCCTCTCATAGGGTAGCCAAGTTTCCTTATAGTAAGAACGGGATTGTAACTGATGCAACCCCTTGTCCCCATCAAGGGAACATTCAGAAATCCTCTGCATGAAATAAGAACTCTGGTTCTTCCTTCCTTCCATCGAGGGAACCAGTTGATAGAAGCTCCTTCTTTGCTCGCTAAGAGTTGGTCCCAATTTGTCCCTCCTTTCTCTGTGCACGAACGGTGGCTTTCTAGTGGGCAAACATGTCTCACCTCTTGGCGAAAAAGGTGCGAAACTAACCATACATAAAGAGCTGGAGTACAACAAACAATCCTTGTATTTCTCTTTTCACATCTTCGGTGGAAGGTGTCATATAAGTTGGCTAGCATAGCGACAACCGGGCTTTCCTTGTGGTTATGATAGGCTTGAAAAGCATCGATTGCTGCTAGGTCCACCAACCCATCCACATTTGGAAAGAGGACTCCTCCGAAGATCAACAGTGCGAGAATGTCTATGAACGGGGCCCATTCGCCTCTACCTGCCAAGATTCTTGCTTTTACCTTCAAACATCTTCTCGGTATTCCAACCACCCCATTTTCGACTTGCTTTCTGTGGTCTAATTCCTGCGTCGAGATTTGGACTATCTTAGAAATTCTAGCTAATGAGGGATAGAACCCTGATGATGCAATCCAACCTAGGAAGGGACCAATCACTAGAACCATGAGCAAGAGGCTCCAAGAAGATTGGGCAAGAGCTGCTGAAGAAGGCCCTAGGGTTCTCATGAACCTTAGGGTAGATTTCTGAGCCCATGGGCCAAGGTTGGGTCCAATTATCGTTGTACATATTAGACTAGGATGTCATTATATTTGGTCCTTGTATTTAGGGCTCCATATTATAGGTAGGGTACCCTAGAAATATAGGATTTTTCAGCCCTTGTATTTTTGGGCACCTAGACTAGTTTTTGTATTAGGGGTAGTTTTGTAATTTCACATGCACTAAGTGGATATTTGATGTGTGTGGTTGGAAATAAATTTAATTGAATTGGTAGAAGCCCAATTCAATTAAATTTTAGAGGGGGAGGTGCGCATTTGCTTACTACACCCCATTGCCACATCATATAGTCACACTTTGTGCATGTCCTTCATGCTTTTCATGCCTCATGACACCTAAGCACACTTAGTGGAGAATCTTGGAATTGATCTTGGATTAGTGGGCTGAACCATAACTAAAATTCACTAATCATAATTAGTGAAATTTTGGCTCCAAAGTTTGGCTCCACAAATTCAATTTCAAATTCAAGTGAAATTTGAATTTCCCTCCAATTTTGTGTGACACTTAGGCTATAAATAGAGGTCATGTGTGTGCATTTTTTTTTTCAACTTTGATCATTTGAATATTAACTTCAGATTTCATAGCTCTTTTTGAGCACAAAATTTCGTGCTCTTCTCTCCCTCTCCCTTCATTCATCTCCTTCTTCCTCCAAGCTCTTATCCATGACCTCCTATGGTGGTGAGCTTCTTCTAGACTCATCTTCTCCTTGAAGTGGCGTCTCCTCTCTCTCTTCCTTCTCCATTCCGCTGCCATTTATCTTCCAAGAAGCAAAGGAATCCATTGATGAAGAAGATCCTAGGCCTACAAGCTCCAATGGAGCTTACACCATGTGGTATCAAGAGCATCTTCATCTAGGTGATGTTCTTTTGCTTCCTCTATCTTTTTGTTCTGTGAATTCTCTTTAATTCCTTGTTCTTCATCTTATTCTCCATGTATATCCTCCATTGTCTTGTGGTTTGGTGCTGTTTAGAGTAGATTAAAAAAAAAATCCGATTAAATCTTAGATCTACACTTGTTCTTGCATTTCTATGGTTCAAATTTTGTAGATCTACTCTTGAATCATGTTTTTTGTGTTGATTTTAGGTTCTATCATTTTTCATTCATAATATTCTTGTGCTGAACCTTTAGATCTAAATTTTCTTCCAAAATATTGATTAGAAAAAAAAAACACAAAAATCTAAGTGTAAATCACTTAATCCATGTTGTCTTAGAGTCATGTTTAGTCATAGTAATTGCCACATTATGTTCTAAGTTTGTGTTGAATTTTTATTTTGTTGATTGAATTCTAGATACATTTGTTTGTCATTCTTAGCCTATCTTTTGAATTTTGAGTCTAATTCATGCATGTTATTTAGTTCATAACATCTTCTAAATCAATTCCTAGAAGTAGTCTTGTTCTTGAACTTTTTTTTTGTTTTCTAAGTTTCCTACATGATGCCTATGATGAAGTTGAGTTGTGGTGCTGAGTTGTGGCTGGATTTGTGAATCAAAATAAGTCTTAAGCTCTCTTGAATTTTTTTATTCAAGATAATTGAGCATAAGCAAACACAAATTGTAACTATCCAAGCCTTAAGCAACATAAACACTACTCTTGATTTCTAGGTTGAAATCGCTGGTGCTGGCAGCGTGAACATACGAACTTGTATAAATTACTGGGAATTGGTCACTACGGTTTTTGAGCTGAAACTTTTACTGAATTTTCTAGACATCTGGACCAAAATTATAAAAAAAGAACCAAGCGATTTGGATTAAAGGAAAAAATAATAAAAATCGCACACGTTGGCAGAAAAATCAGTGTCCAGGAAAAAAAAAAGTGAAAGGAAAGTGTGCTTGTTGTTTTGGCTCAAAATTTGTTCTATAATTGGTGCCTATTTTATACCAATCCTTGTTCTGAAATTTAAATTGAAAATTATTGTGAAAACAAGTGCCAAAACTAGAGGTTTCTTGAGTTTTTTTTTTATAGTTTTTCTACTCTACTCTAGAGCCATTCTAGGTTTCTCTTTGAGTCCTAGCTTGTTTTTTTTGTGCTTTTCATTGCTTTAATTGTTGAATAATCCTTGAAAATTTGTCTTGTTAAAACTCTATTGGTTTAGCTTTCATTTCATTTTTTTTTGTCTTTAGTTATTGCTTGTCTCTTTGTTTCCTTGGTTGTGAGTTGCCATATAGGGAATTAGAAATGAGGATTGGTGCCATATCTTGAAGAATTTGAGTCAAGAAGAAAGGGGCCAACCACCTTAAGAGCTATTGGACTAAGAAGCACTCCAAATTGAGTGAAACACTAAAGAGAGAATAGCCACCACAATTGAGGACTTTTTTTTCTTTGTAATTTTGTAATTGGCAATTTTCTTTGCTTTCAAATTTTGTAACAAAAAGGCCTTTCATTGGAAGTAAGTTGGGAGCCTCCGCTAGGTCACCCTACTTCCATTTGTGTGTAATAATTTTAGGCAATTTTCCCTTAGGATAGTGAGTGTTTTGTTGGGAACCTTAAATGAGGTCATCCAAACACTCTTAGGATCCGCCTAGTTTGCATTTCTTGCACTTTAATTTCTTGCTTACTTTCATAGCTTATTTCTTTTACCCTCCATTGTCAAACCGCCTAGATAGCTTGCCTTTTACCAATTAGTTTTTACCTTATCTTTCACACCTCTTTTAGTGTTTATTTTGGCTAGTTTCAACCATAGTTTGTTTTACCTTTTGTTTTCAAACCCCCAACAAGAAAGAACCATAACTTAGGAACAAACATGAGTTTTCATTCTTCATCTAGTGTTAATGGTGAGGGTTCTACTCCTAAGGACCCCTTGTATAAGATATTAGATGAGTTGAGATCCCTTAAGTTGTGGAAAGAAAAACAAGAGAGAAAAGAAAAAGGTAAAAAAAGAGTGGAAGAAATAAGTCAAGATGAAAGAGAGAAAATAAGAGAGGAAGAAAGAAGAAAAATAATGAAAGAAATGAAAAGAGAAAAACATGCCTCCTATAGTAGTCATGACTCTTGCAAGAGTTTAAGTGAAGAACTTAGCGACTATTATAGAGGGCGTCATAGTTCAAATACTAAACATCACTCCCAAAGAAGAGAAAAGGATAGAAGGCCTCAAGAGGTTAACATTAGCCTCCCATATTTCCACGGAAACGATAATGTTGAGGCCTACTTAGATTGGGAAATGAAGGTTGAACAACTCTTTGCTTGCCATCATATTAGCGAAGAGAGAAAAGTTCCATTGGCTACCCTTAGCTTTCAAGGGTATGCCCTCTATTGGTGGACTTCCCTTGTTAAAGAACGAAGGATTCATGGGGATCCTCCAGTAGAGTATTGGAATGATCTTAAGAGTGCCCTTAGGAAGAGGCACATTCCCTCCTACTGTGAAAGGGAGCTTATGGACAAGCTCCAAAGGCTTAGACAAGGGAGTATGAGTGTTGAAGAATATAGACAACAAATGGAACTACTCCTTTTAAGAGCTGGACTTAGGGAGGAGGAAAGAACAAGCATAGCTAGGTTCCTTAGTGGGCTCAATATGGAAGTGAGGGACAAGGTTGAACTCCTTCCATATAGGGACCTAGATGAGCTAGTCCAACTTTGTATAAGAGTGGAGCAACAACTTAAAAGAAAGCCTTCTTCAAAATCTTATGGCTCTCACTCTTATCCAAGGAAAGACCAAGCCCATGGAATTTTAGGGGCTGCACCTTCAAAACCCAAGGAAGATAAGGGTAAGACCATAGAGAAATACACCCCTAAGACTAGTTCCCAAGAAAGGACTAGCAACATTAAATGCTTCAAATGTCTTGGGAGAGGTCACATTGCCTCTCAATGCCCCACAAAGAAAACCATGATCATGAGGGGTCAAGACATTTATAGTAGTCAAGAGGAGACTACTTCTTGCCCTTCCTTTAGTGGAAGTGAAGATGAAGTAAGGGGTGAAGAGTCTAGTGAGAAAGTCCACCCCCATGAAGAAGGTGATCTCTTAATGGTTAGAAGGCTCCTTGGAGGTCAATCTTGTGATCTATCTCAATCTCAAAGAGAGAACATCTTTCATACAAGATGCAAAATTTTAGATAAAACTTGTTCTCTCATTGTGGATAGTGGATCTTGTTGCAATTGTTGTAGCACAAGATTAGTTTCCAAGTTAAACCTCACTATCATTCCCCACCCAAAACCTTATAAACTTCAATGGCTCAATGAGCAAGGGGAAATGATAGTTAACCAACAAGTGAAGGTACCTTTCTCCATTGGGACATATAAGGATGAAGTTAATTGTGATATAGTTCCTGTCGCAACCTACCCTTCGGCGGGAGGGCGACGCGTGACTCGCGGGATGCGTGTTCCACGAAAGGAATACGCGCGGAGTCGCCACCAACGTTTATTTGAGGAAAACTCCGGAAAAACCGGAAAAGACGCGATCTACGAACTTTTAAGTGAAAGGTTCGGGAGTTGTATTTACGCACGGGGAAGGTATTAGCACCCCACACATCCGTCCCAAGGGACGGCAGCCTTTAATCGAATGTGCAAACATGACTTTGATTTTTACGTTCCCTTTTATGTCCTTATATCCTTTATGCCCTTTTTATATTTTTCTCTTTTTTGTGGTCGACAAGGGTGTTTCCCTTTGCTCCTACGTATTCCTCAATTTGTGATGAGGAAATCAGACCTACGTAGTTCTTTCTTATCAAGTGATTCTTTTTTACTTAAGTGGTGATCATTTTAAGGCGTTGGACCTTAAAAATGATCCATTTTACTTAGTGAGAAATTGAAATGACAAACTTCAAAAGCCTATTTTTGTGGACGAGCTTGACTAAGCGAGTTGATTTTAGCCTTAGTTTCACTTTAGTTATTAATCAATTCTATTAAGAATGAGAAATCCCAAAGAGAAAAACGTCCGATTGATTTTCCGCTTTATTTTACTAAAAGATGTTTTTTGATTATTATATTATTTTTTACCTCTTTTTGATTTCCAACGTGGTTACGGCACGACCGAACGGTCGGAATTCATTTTAACCAAAGTTAACGGATAATACAATTCAAACGTTCGGTGGAAATTGATTTTAACTTTAAGTTAAGCGAGAAATGACTTAAGTAAAATGGCTTAAGCACGTCAACAGGGGGTATAAAAAGTAAACAAGACGAGAATAAAAATGCACGAAACACAATGTGGACCACCATGGGTGCATAGAATGAATCGAAAAGCTTGGTTCGAGGTACTTACCCGTTGAAGATCGAAGAACGATGAAGAACGAATGAAGAACGTCGAAGAACGGTTGAAACCTTTGCGAAATTCCTCACGGAAAACGTTACGGAAATGTTTCGGAAGCGCCTCGGCTTAGATTTTCTTCACGGAAAAAATTTTTCCAAGCAAATTCGAAAGAGAGAGAAGTGCCAAAGGGGCTGAACCCCTTTCTTCTTCACTTCCTCCCCTATTTATAGCAAAATAGGGGAGGTGGTTGCCGCCCAGCTCGCCCAGGCGAGCTCAGCTCGCCCAGGCGAGCCAGGTTGCTTCCTCCAGAAGCAACAGCCTTCTGGAGGAATATTCTGGAGGGCCCAAGTGGGCCTGGGTGCTATTTGCACCCCCATTTTTACTAAGTACACCCCCCTCTGCTTTTTTGGTGATTCTTTTTCCGTAAAGTCACGGAAACTTATGAATTCCGTAACGATACTTGTTTTCTTTCCGTAATGTTACGGAACCTTGCGGATTACATAATCATCCCCTTTTTGACTTACGGAATGTTACAGAACCTCACTTAATTATGCAACGATGCTTCCATTTGATTTCCGGTGTGACACGGAAACTCACGGATTGTGCACCTATATTTTTTTGGTTTTCCGGCATGTCCTCGAATTTCACAAATTGCCTAATGATGGGTGTCAAGCACCTCACAAGGACCAAAGAAAGGTCGCATGTCATCAAGCAAAGGTCCCCGGACGAAATTAGGGTATGACAGTTCCCATGGAGGCAGGACATATTCTTTTAGGAAGGCCGTGGCAATTTGATAGGAAGATCATTTATAATGGCCTAACTAATGAGATTACCCTCACCCATCTTGGCACTAAATTTGTGTTGCATCCTCAAACACCTTCACAGGTGGCCAAAGATCAACTAACTATGAAAGATAAGAGGGATGAGGAAGAAAAATTAGAAAAACAACAGAAAAAGAAGGATAGTAAGGCCTTGTCTTCAAAGGCCAGGGGGAAGGAAAAAGAGGGAAAGGATTCCTCCAAGAAGATTGTTAAGAAGGAAAATCATTTTGCAACAAAAGGTGATATTAAAAGAGCACTCCTTCTTAAATAATCTTTCTACCTTCTCCTATCAAGGGAAACATCCCTTAGCACTGCCACAATTCCTACATTTGAGACCTTACCCCCAAAGGTCCAAGAACTCTTACATGAATTTGGTGATATATTTCCCAAAGAGATACCCCCTGGGCTACCTCCTTTAAGGGGAATAGAACACCAAATAGATTTAGTCCCAGGAGCAAGCCTTCCTAATAGGCCAGCCTATAGGACTAACCCTCAGGAGACTAAGGAGATAGAGTCTCAGGTTAAAGAATTGTTGGAGAAGGGCTGGGCCCAAGAGAGCCTAAGCCCATGTGCTGTGCCAGTGTTGTTGGTGCCCAAAAAGGATGGTACGTGGAGAATGTGTACAGATTGCTGGGCCATCAACAACATTACTATAAAGTATAGGCACCATATTCCTAGACTTGATGATTTGCTTGATGAGTTGCATGGTGCCAATATCTTTTCAAAAATTGATCTTAAAAGTGGTTATCACCAAATCAGGATGAAAAAGGGTGATGAGTGGAAAACTGCTTTCAAGACCAAGTTTGGTTTGTATGAATGGCTAGTGATGCCTTTTGGGCTCACTAATGCACCAAGCACCTTTATGAGGCTTATGCATCATGCCTTAAGGGATTTCATAGGTAGATTTGTAGTTGTTTATTTTGATGATATTTTAGTGTATAGTAGGAGCCTAGATGATCACTTAGGACATCTCAGACAAGTTCTTTCAGTCCTTAGGAAAAACACCCTCTATGCAAATATAGAGAAGTGTACCTTTTGTGTAGATAATATAGTTTTCTTAGGTTTTGTAGTTGGTAGAAATGGGGTCCAAGTGGACCCTGAGAAAATCAAGGCCATCCAAGAATGGCCCACCCCAAAAAGTGTGGGAGATATTAGGAGCTTCCTTGGGTTAGCAAGCTTCTATAGAAGGTTCGTTCCTAATTTCTCTACAATTGCATCACCTCTCAATGAGCTGGTGAAGAAGAATGTGGCATTTACCTGGGGTGAAAAACAAGAGCAAGCCTTTGCTTTTCTCAAAGAAAAGCTTACTAAGGCACCTGTTCTAGCTCTTCCTGACTTTTCTAAAACTTTTGAGCTAGTATGTGATGCCTCAGGAGTGGGAGTTGGAGCTGTATTGTTACAAGGTGGGCACCCTATTGCTTATTTTAGTGAAAAACTTCATAGTGCCACCCTCAACTACCCCACCTATGATAAAGAGCTTTATGCCTTAATAAGAGCCCTCCAAACTTGGGAACATTACCTTGTTTCCAAGGAATTTGTCATTCATAGTGATCATCAATCACTCAAGTACATTAGAGGGCAAAGCAAGTTAAACAAGAGGCATGCAAAATGGGTAGAGTACCTAGAGCAATTTCCATATGTTATCAAATACAAAAAGGGAAAAACAAATGTGGTAGCTGATGCCCTCTCTAGGAGACACACATTGTTTTGCTCCCTAGGAGCTCAAATTTTAGGATTTGATAATATTAGGGACTTGTATGCTTTAGATGAACATTTCTCTCCCATTTATGAGAGTTGTGGGAAAAAGGCCCAAGATGGATTCTATTTGGTTGAGGGGTATTTGTTCAAAGAGGGAAAGGTTTGCATACCCCAAGGATCCATTAGGAAATTACTTGTGAAAGAGAGCCATGAGGGTGGGCTCATAGGCCACTTTGGGATAGACAAGACCCTTGTCTTACTCAAAGAAAAGTTTTATTGGCCCCATATGAAGAAAGATGTCCATAAGCATTGCACTAGGTGTGTGGCTTGTTTACAAGCCAAGTCTAGGGTGATGCCTCATGGGCTATACACACCCTTACCCATCCCATCTGCACCTTGGGTAGACATTAGTATGGACTTTGTCCTTGGGCTTCCTAGAACCCAAAGAGGTGTAGACTCTATCTTTGTGGTGGTGGATAGGTTTAGCAAGATGGCACACTTTATAGCATGCCACAAGGTGGATGATGCTTCCCACATCTCAAAACTCTTTTTCAAGGAAGTTGTGAGACTCCATGGTTTGCCTAGGACCATTGTGTCAGATAGAGATGCTAAGTTCCTTAGCCACTTCTGGAAAACCTTATGGGCTAAGCTAGGAACTGAACTTCTTTTCTCTACCACTTGTCATCCACAAACTGATGGGCAAACAGAGGTAGTGAATAGCTCTTTATCCACCCTTTTAAGGGCTCTTCTGAAAGGCAACCATAAGTCTTGGGATGAGTATCTTCCTCATGTAGAATTTGCCTACAACAGGGGGGTTCATAGAACCACCAAGCAGTCCCCTTTTGAGGTTGTCTATGGGTTCAATCCCCTAACACCGTTAGACCTCATTCCCCTCCCGCTGGATACTTCTTTTATACATAAAGAAGGGGAATCTAGGTCAGAATTTGTAAAGAAGTTGCATGAGAGGGTTAAGAACCAAATAGAGAACCAAACAAAGGTGTATTCAACTAAAAGCAATAGAGGAAGAAAAGAGCTAGTTCTTAATAAGGGTGACTGGGTTTGGCTCCATCTTATGAAGGATAGATTCCCTACTAAAAGGAAATCCAAGCTTAGCCCTAGAGGGGATGGACCTTTTCAGGTTTTGGAGAGGATCAATAACAATGCCTATAGGTTGGACCTTCCAGAAGAGTATGGAGTCAGCACCACTTTTAACATTTCTGATTTAACTCCTTTTACAGGTGGAGCTGATATTGAGGAGGAGGAACTAACAGATTTGAGGTCAAATGCTCTTCAAGGGGAAGGGGATGATGCAATCCTCCCTAGGAAGGGACCAATCACTAGAACCATGAGCAAGAGGCTCCAAGAAGATTGGGCTAGAGCTGCTGAAGAAGGCCCTAGGGTTCTCATGAACCTTAGGGTAGATTTCTGAGCCCATGGGCCAAGGTTGGGTCCAATTATCTTTTTACATATTAGAATAGGATGTCATTATATTTGGTCCTTGTATTTAGGGCTCCATATTGTAGGTAGGGTACCCTAGAAATATAGGATTTTTCAGCCCTTGTATTTTTGGGCACCTAGACTAGTTTTTGTATTAGGGGTAGTTTTGTAATTTCACATGCACTAAGTGGATATTTGATGTGTGTGGTTGGAAATAAATTTAATTGAATTGGTAGAAGCCCAATCCAATTTAATTTTAGAGGGGGAGGTGAGCATTTGCTTACTACACCCCATTGCCACATCATATAGTCACACTTTGTGCATGTCCTTCATGCTTTTCATGCCTCATGACACCTAAGCACACTTAGTGGAGAATCTTGGAATTGATCTTGGATTAGTGGGCTGAACCATAACTAAAATTCACTAATCATAATTAGTGAAATTTTGGCTCCAATGTTTGGCTCCACAAATTCAATTTCAAATTCAAGTGAAATTTGAATTTCCCTCCAATTTTGTGTGACACTTAGGCTATAAATAGAGGTCATGTGTGTGCATTTTTTTCAACTTTGATCATTTGAATATTAACTTCAGATTTCAGTGCTCTTTTTGAGCACAAAATTTCGTGCTCTTCTCTCCTTCTCCCTTCATTCATCTTCTTCTTCCTCCAAGCTCTTATCCATGGCCTCCTATGGTGGTGAGCTTCTTCTAAACTCATCTTCTCCTTGAAGTGGCGTCTCCTCTCTCTCTTCCTTCTCCATTCCGCTGCCATTTATCTTCCAAGAAGCAAAGGAATCCATTGATGAAGAAGATCCTAGGCCTACAAGCTCCAATGGAGCTTACACCACCTGAGAAGAGGTATGGTCCCTTTCCCCCTAGAGGACATCCTAAGATCTCTTCAAATTCTTCTACCATGGGTGATAGCTGGAAGTCCCCAAAGGTAAAGCACCTCAACGGCTGATCATAATACTGGGCGAGGGAGGTAATGGCCTCTGTGGAGATTTCTACCATGGCTTGGTCCCAGAGTTTACCGTAAGCTTTGCGAAAACCTTGCCGCTGGGGCTAACCCATCAACTGCCCTAACTCTTTTAGACTAGTGATCCCTAGGCTCTTGACCTTGACTTGATAGAACCTCCTTTTAAGTGAAGGCATTTGACTTGATCCCATGTTTTACTAAAGTGAACAAAAATCGGTGCAAATTAAAACTCCGACATCTATCATGGGTGGAATGGATGAATGCATGAAGAAATGCATATGGCACAGATGCAATTTATGAATACGGGAGGCTGGGAAATGGTCTCCGTATTTAAGAAGGTGGCACGGACCCTCCATTGGTTTTCCAAAGAGAAGGGATCAAAATAGAACCCGTGCATGATGCATATGCGAAAGGCACAACACGTGGATGTACATAGTACGACAATATTCACAAACAAATATAAGCAAAATGGTAGTGTCATACCCTAATTTCGTCTGGGGACCTTTGCTTGATGACATGCGACCTTTCTTTGGTCCTTGTGAGGTGCTTGGCATCCATCATTGGGCAATTTGTGAAATTCCAGGACATGCCGAAAAACCAAAAAAAATATATTGATGCACAATCCGTAAGTTTCCGTGACACACCGGAAATCAAATGGAAGCATCGTTGCATAATTAAGTGAGGTTCCGTAACATTCCGTAAGTCAAAAGGGGGATGATTATGTAATCTGCAAGGTTCCGTAACATTACGGAAAGAAAACAAGTATCGTTACGAGATTCGTAAGTTTCCGTAACTTTACGAAAAAAGAATCACCAAAAAAGGTAAGGGGGTGAACTTATCAAGATAGGGGTGTAAATAGCAATTCAAATCTAGGCCCTTCTAGAACATTTTGGAAGTTGGGTTGCTTAAGGAGGAAGCAACTGGGCGGCAAGCTCCTCCACGTTTTTGAAAAATGGTTTTCGAGGCTTCCGCGGCTTCCGTAATACTTCCGTAAAATTTCCGAAAACCTTGGGTAAGCATATTCCACTTAACATTGGTGAAAGGGAAGAGAAAAAAAGATGAAAATCAAATTCGAAAACAGTTCCGTAAGGCTTCCGTAACTTTTCCGTAAAATACGAAAAGGGGGGTGAACTTAGTAATTCGGGTGCGCTTAGAAATCTTCTTCATTAAGTCTTTGGGCGGCAAGCACCTCCCTTTTTTTCTATAAATAGGGGAGGGGGGAGCTGTTTCAAAAGGTTCAAGACCCCTTTGGCTATGCATTTCGGCTATTTTGGGCAAAAACACGTTTTCGTGAAGAAAAATCAAGTCGAAGTACTTCCGTAACGCTTCCGTAAGCGATTCTGTGGAAATTCTTCATCGTTCTTCGTCGTTCTTCACCGTTCTTCATCCGTTCTTCGTTCGTTCTTCGTTCTTCAACGGGTAAGTTTTCGAATTCGAGACTTTCAATTCATTTCTTGTTTTGTGTACTTTCACTTTAATTTCGTTTACTTTCAGTTTTCTTTTCTTCCGTTTTTAACGTGCTTTAACCATTTATTTAAGCCGTTTTCTCGTCTAATAAATGATAAAATGAATTTCAACCGATCATTTGTGTTGTAATCTCGTTTAATCACTGTTAAAACGAAATCTAACTGATCGTTCACGCTATAACCTCGGTTAAACCAAAAAAAGTAAAATAATAATAAAATAATCAAAATATCTTTGAATAAAATAA
Organism: Glycine soja; assembly: GCF_004193775.1. Classification (NCBI taxonomy): domain Eukaryota; kingdom Viridiplantae; phylum Streptophyta; class Magnoliopsida; order Fabales; family Fabaceae; genus Glycine; species Glycine soja. The sequence continues at coordinate 30,664,665 of NC_041013.1, forward strand.
TAAAAAAAATCAATCGGACGTTTTTCTTTGGAAGTTTCCTTGAATGAATTGATTAATAACCAAAGTGAAACTAAGACTAAAATCAACTCACAAATCAAGTTTTTTTTCCGAAAAATCACTAAAAACCGTTTTAAGGTCCAACGCCTTAAACGGTCCTCTTTGCTTTTATCGGTTAACATGGACCGTTCAAAAGCATAAAATCAACATGTGACTTTACCGCTTTTGCAAGAACTACGTAGGTCTGATTTCCTCATCGCGATTGAGGATACGTAGGAGCAAAAGCCCCGCTTTTGTCGACCACCCCGAGAGATCGTTAATGGTCCAACACCTTAACGTTTCTCTCCTTTCAAAATCAAAAGATCATTTAATGGTCCAACACCTTAAATGACCTTTTTGTTCAATCAAAATATATCTTGCAAAAAGATAAAAAACAACTTAACCAAACACTTTGTTCCGAAAGAACTACGTAGGTCTGATTTTCTCATCCCAATTGAGGAATACGTAGGAGCAAAGGGAAACACCCTTGTCGACCACAAAAAGAGAAAAAATATAAAAAGGGTATAAAGGATATAAGGACATAAAAGGGAACGTAAAAATCAAAGTCATGTTTGCACATTCGATTAAAGGCTGTCGTCCCTTGTGACGGACGTGTGGGGTGCTAATACCTTCCCCGCGCGTAAATACAACTCCCGAACCTTTCACTTAAAAGTTCGTAGACCGCGTCTTTTCCGTTTTTTCCGACGTTTTCCTCAAATAAACGTTGGTGGCGACTCCGCGCGTATTCCTTTCGTGGAACACGCATCCCGCGAGTCACGCGTCGCCCTCCCGCCGAAGGGTAGGTTGCGACAGTTGGCGACTCCACTGGGGACTGTTTTTTAGAGAGTTAGGCCATTTAATCTTGTGCAATGTTTTATCATGACTTTCTCCTTTGTTGGTTTCCCTTTATTTGTCTTATGTTCTTGTGTATATAAACTTTTTGTTGCTTTTAGTGTGTTTTAGAATGTATGCATGAGGTAAATATTTATTCATTTGATGCACACAAACACTAACACTATTTGCACACACTGTGAGTGAAAAAGGGCCCTCTACCCGGGTTCATGGGAACATAAGGAGTGGAGGTGAATCTGTGATCATGCTAGGTCTCCGACTTGCTTGATTACAGTGAACCCTCATCTAGAGCTTTTCTCTTTGAAAACTTATTGTTGCTAGTAGTCCCTACTGCTGCAATATGTTCTTCGAAGGGGATGATACCTCTAGAAACCATCAAGAGAGATATGACTACCTTGGGGATTATTGCTAAAAGCCTAGTTAGTTCTCTCCCTTATAGGTCCCTTAAATAGGGGCACGGAGCAAACACGCTGCGTGCCATTTTTCACACTGCCATGCATAAGTATCATATACCCGTTTGCTTATGTTCAGTGAATATTATCATACTATGTACATCCCCGTATTGTACCTTTCGCATGTGCATCATGTGCGGGTTCCGTCTTAATCCCCTCTCTTGGGCAAACCAACGGAGGGTCCGTGTCACCTTCTTAAATACATACGTTGGGCACTTTGCTACCCCCAAGACGTTGTATCTAAGAAGGAGACAATTTCCCGAGCTCCCGTATTCATAAATTGCATCCGTGTCATATGCATTCCTTCATGCATTCATCCATTCCACCCATGATAGATGTCGGAGTTTTGATTCGCACTAGATTTTATTTCACTTTAGTAAAACATGGGATCAAGTCAAAAGCCTTCGCTTAAAAAGAGGTTTTATCAAGTCAAAATCAAGAGCTTAGAGGTCATCAGTTTACGAAAGTTGGGGCAATTAATGGGTCAACTTCAACAGCAAGCCTTCCGCAAAGCCTATGGTAAGATTTGGGACCTAGCTAGGGTAGAAGTCTCCATGGAACCGATTGCATCCCTTTCCCAGTATTATGACCAGCCCCTAAGGTGCTTCACATTCGAGGACTTCCAGCTAGTGCTGACTGTGAAAGAGTTTAAAGAAATCCTGGGATGCCCACTGGGCGGAAGGAAGCCATATCTTTTCTCTGGGTTCTATCCCTCCACGGCAAGAGTTGCCAAGGTAGTGAAAATCTCAGCACAAGAGTTGAACCAGGTAAAGCAAAACAGAAATGGAGTAGTCGGAGTACCAAGGAAGTGTTTGGAGGAAAGGGCAAAGGCCTTGGAAAATCAAGGCGAATGGGCTTTCTTTTATTGACATCTTGGCGTTTTTGATCTTTGGAGTTGTCCTCTTTCCGAATATGGAAGGGTTAGTGGACCTAGCAGCGATTGACGCTTTCCTCGCCTTTCATCATGGCAAGGAAAGCCCGTTCGTCGCCATTTTGGCCATGTATGACACGTTCGACCGGGGATGTGAAAAGAGCAGCGCAAGAATTGTTTGTTGTGCACTGGCTCTCTATGTGTGGCTGGTTTCACACCTTTTTTCTCCAAGAAGGTAGGCCCGTCTATCCGCTACAAGGTCACCGCTCGTGCGTCGAAAAGGGAAAGGGTAATTGATTCATTGCACCAAGAGACAACAATGTGGACGGACCGATTTGCTCTTACTTTGAACAGGAGTCAAGAACTTCCCCCATTGCTAGCCAAGGCCAAAGTAGTGGCGGACACCTACTCCGCCCCCGAGGAGATCCACGGACTTCTCAGCTATTGTCAGCATATGATAGACTTAATGGACCATATAATTGGAAACCACTAGGAAGTTTGTATTGTCGCTCAGATCTTGACTAGTTATAACTTTTTGAAAAAAATGAGTTTATCCCACGTTTTTACTCCAAAAATCAGTGCGAATCAAGTCACTCCCACATTTTATCTCTAGCATGCATTGTATGTTGGTCTCGTCCTTTGTCACGGGAAGCCGGAAGGTCCATATCACCTTCTTAATTGTACACATGGGGCACTGCGCCCCCAAATGCGCAAGTAAGAAGAGATAATTTTCCGGGCTCTCGTGTCCGTAAAATGCATTCATATCATGCATCGCATAAGCATCTCTTCATAATATCGTAATGAACATATCGTTCCTGCATTTGTCCGTTATCATATTCCAGCCTCACATTTTGCATGAGTCATTGCATCATCATATGCGTTCAACATACTTTTTGTTTGCTCATACATGATCCTTGTATTTTCCTCTACAAAACAAAAACAAAAAAAAAGGGAAGTACGAAAATTCACGCTGCATTCTTAGTTGCATATATTCGGTACCATGAGCCAACCATGTTGGGATCATAAACCCATTTCACTTAAAAACAAAATGATTGAACATGGTACCTAATGCATGTTTAACTAAGAAAGGATGTTTCTTCGGGCATCTCAATTTCATAATTACATTTTCCATGCATAGCTTAAAGTATGCCCGAGTCATTCATCCCTATGAGATGTTGTTGAAGTATTGGCGATCAAAATTGCCATTCCTTGGATTACGGGGTTGAACCAAGCTCATGCTTTTACAAAAAGGTTCATCAAGTCAAGTTGAAATATGGAAGTAACCGTCTTGCAAAATTGGGGCAAAAGATGAATCGAGTCACATCACTGCTTCGTCTACTGCCAAACATATTTAGGATTGTTTATGTCCTTGTTACTTCCAGTTTCACCTTGACAAAGATGTCATGGACCATGTTGAAAATCTAAATTGATTCAACCCCATATCCTGCGTAAAAATTCGCAATACTTCAACTGTACATCATTCGCATACATCCATGCTTTTCATTGGTTGCATTGCTCATTGCATTCTTTCCTTGAAAAATAAAATAAAATAAAATAAAATGAACTTAATCATTGTTATCAAAAAAAAAACATGCTTTACGGCATCCTCACCGAACTTGTGCTAGAGCTAGAGTAATGGGTGAAGTAGAGGAGATACAAGAGAAGATGAAGGCCGACATGGAGGCCATTAAAGAGAAAATGGCCACAATGATGGAGGCCATGATGAGCGTGAAGAAGATAATGGAAGCCAATGCGGTTGCAATTGCCGCTACCAGCGTTGTTGCTAAGGTGAACCTGATGTCCCCATCCAGCATCAACCAAATGAATCATCCAACCTCAGATATGGTAGGCAAAGATTTGGGAAGTACGGGCAGCCCCCATAATGTACAAATTCAAAATGAGCACGCCTTCCCGCCATATGGCTTGCCTCTCAACTATACGCCACCCAAAGTGGCGTACACTCCCAATAAGAATGTCAATAACTCAACTCCTATTCCCATTGAGAGCCAACAACCCCAAACTGATCATGCACATGTCTCTTAAACCGTGGGGGGGACACATGAAATTCCCCACCACAATCTAGCCGACTTCGAGCCTTGCCTCGGATATGCCACGGAAGGGCAAGCAGTTGGTGGTATACCCCTACAAAACCCTTTGGAAGGCCCTCAGTATCACCCACAACTACACCTCTTGCATTCCACGACAAGTAAAAACCCTCATGCTATGGCAGAAATGGGAAAGTTGGATCATCTAGAGGAAAGGCTCAGGGCCATTGAAGGAGGTGAAGATTATGCCTTTGCTAACCTAAAAGAGTTGTTCCTAGAACCCAACATCATCACCCCTCCCAAGTTCAAGGTGCTGGACCTTGACAAGTACAAGGGGACTACTTGTCCCAAGAACCATCTAAAGATGTATTGTCAGAAGATGGGGGAATACGCAAAAGATGAGGAATTGCTAATACATTCCTTCCAAGAAAGTCTTACTGGGGTAGCTGTTACCTGGTACACTAACTTGGAATCTTCCCGAGTCCATTCTTGGAAGGACCTAATGGTTGCCTTTGTTAGGCAGTATCAGTACAATTTTGATATGGTTCCGGATAGGATGCAACTACAGAACATTTGCAAAAAGGGGGACGGATCTTTCAAAGAACACGCCCAAAAGGTGGAGGGATCTGGCAGCCCAGGTGGTACCCCCAATGATGGAAAGGGAGACGATGATCGTGATGGTAGACACATTATCGATACTCTACTATGAAAAGATGGTGGGCTACGCACCCTCAAAGCTTTGCGGATTTGGTCGGATCGATGTGGGTCCGAAAAGAGGCAAATTTGATCATCCTACTAGGATGACTGAGAAAACTGGGGCAAATGAAGAGGGTGAGAAAGAGGGAGAAACCCATGCTGTGACTGCCATTCCTATACGGCCAAGTTTCCCACCAAACCCAACAATGTCATTACTCAGTCAATAACAAACCTCCTCCTTACCCACCACCCAGTTATCCACAAAGGCCATCCCTAAATCAACCACAAAGCCTGTCTACCGCACTTCCAATGACGAAGACCACCTTTAGCACAAACCAAAAAAACACCAACAAAAAGGAATTTTGCAGCAAAAAGCCTGTAGGGTTCACCCCAAATTCGGTTGTCATATGCTAAACTTGATCCCATATCCACTCAATAATTCAATGGTAGCCATAACCCCAACCAAGGTTCCTCAACCTCCATTTTTCTGAGGATACGACTCGAATGCAACGTATGCTTATCATGGAGGAGCCCCGGGGCATTCCATTGAGCATTGTATGACCCCGAAGCATAAAGTGTGAAGTCTAATTGATGCGGGCTGGTTGAAATTTGAGGAGAATCGCTTGTTGAATCCTAACATTGACAAGCAACACCATACATGGGGCAATTCTGGAAGTTGTTGTTATGACTCATCAGGATTTTCAAGTTTATGCCATAAACCACAGTTACAATGCTAAATGAAATGGATAAAGTTGATATCTTTGTCCCTCATCCTCTCACAAACGCATGTTTGCTTATTCAACTTTCACTGGAATGTGGGTGCAAGCCATTGGTCTGTTTGCTCAAGCGACCTGCGCTCCTGAGTGTTGACTTCTAAGACTGTTCAATCAGAGGTTACTCGTCTTGCACGTTGGCGTGGCTGCCGTAGAACAAAAAAAAAAGTTCAAAACAAATAATTTCAGAAATAAAAATAAAAATAAAAATAAAAAAATAAATAAAATAAAAAAAATAAAAAATAAAAAATAAAAAATAAAAAAGGTTCAAAAGAAAAAGAAAAAAGCATTTGATTGACTGTGTTTTCAAGACATTCATGTGACCTCATTATATCATTCTGGAAAGTTTGTCCTCTTAGAGAGAAGTGAGTTATCAAGAATAGGATGTTGGATAAATGGCCTTAGTTACCTTAAGAAAAGGGGGGGTTGAATTAAGATACGAAGATTATTCCCCAATTAAACTTTCACTTTCTCTTTTCGGATTAACAATGCACACAGGGATAACCCTTCCCTTGTGTTCAGGAATCCTCTACAACAAGAGACCCATGGTCTCTTAATCCCTTTTCAGAAATAAGAAGAAGAGAAGAAGAGGCCTCTCGTAAAAGAGGTAGATTGTAAAATGAAGCTCAATCAAAAATTCCTTATTGAATATGCAAGTGGTTGACCCAGGAATCTTTTTGAGAGGATAAGACGTTCAGTTCAGAAAAACTCTTAATCTTTTGAGAGGATAAACTTTGTGGGCAATGAAAACTCTCTTTAAAACATTTGAATGGCCATTCATAAAACATTTGAATAGATATGTCTCTTGGAAATTATTTTCTGAAAATCCCCTCTGGTAATCAATTACAAGACTTATGTAATCGATTACAGGTTTTAAAAATTTGAATTAAAACATTTTCAAACTGTTGGTAATCGATTACCAGAGAGCAAATCTCAATTTGAAAGGATAGAATTCCTTGGTCAAACCTTTTGCTTCTTCAATTTGGAAACTTCTCCCTAAGATTCTAGAGATCAACTTGATCATATATCTTGATTTTCTTGGATTCTTGGATTCTTGCCTTGAATAAAACTTGGAAGCACTTGATCCTTTGGCATCATCAAAACATCAAAACATCTTGCTTCTACATAGGAGTCATTTGACTTAATCCATCAAAAAATCCTTCAACTATTTCTCGTCCTTGGAAAATTCTTTTTGCAAGAATCAACTGCTTCTTTCATTCTTCCTCCCTACAAGGTCATGACGAAAGACAACGATTGGTACCTCAAAGCCTTACACTGGGGCAATGAGGGGCACCGTGCATGAGCCTCAAGTGAACATAGGGGCCGATCAAAAGTTCTCACCCATCGATGTTTTCAACAAAAAGAAAGGGGGAACAAACCCTAGGATTTCAATAGATTGATTAAACGACAAACAGCTCTATTGCCATCACTCCAAAATGGTCAAGTGACTAAATCAAACAGAACATACACTTTGAGGGGGTTCCCGGAGAGATTTGCAAAAGATAGGATAATGTTACATGAATTATCACCTCTTTCAAAAGGACAGTCAATCTGCGTTTTCCAAAAAAATTAAATCAAAATCAAAATCACAAAACAAGGAAAGAATGACATGAACATTGTACAAACTTTCCATTTCATTGCATTATTTCATATGAAGCCCGCATTTACCAAATTTCACAACAAAGGTTGCATGCATCTGCATCCCTAAAAATCATGTTGACTACATAGATTCCCTACATCTAAATGTCCAAATCTTTTGAATTTGGGATGACCGGCTCTCTCGATGAGTCGATCTCTTGCTTTCTCATAAGGGTGGACCCTTGGGTACTAGTTACCCTCACCGTTGAGAGGACTACACGTCCTCGCCTTGAGTGGGCTGCACGCCCTCACCTTGAGAGGACTACACGTCCTCGCCAACAAAGGGCTGCATTCCCTCACCTTGAAGAGGACTACACATCCTCGCCAGCAGAGGGCTGCACGCCCTCACCTCCAGAGGACTACACCTCCTCGCCTTGAGAGGGATGCACGCCCTCACCTTTAGAGGGCTACGTGTCCTCATTTTCAGTGTGCTCGACATCCACACCTTAAAAGAATTTAAGGTCCTCTGCCCTTAAATGCTTAACCGAGACTTGCACTTCCGGTTAAGGGGCCAGTAGTTTCCTTTTAACGGTTCTTGGGCCACCCCCTGATATTGGAGGAGGGCCAACTGTGCGAGCACAACCAGAGAGGGAGGCTATCACACAGCTACTATGCATACCGGGGCAAGATTTCACCTGTGCCGCTGCAAAGAGACGAGTGCGGATCATGCGCACCAACATGACCACTCTTACATAGATATAGATGACGTTGCTACTTAGCAACATTCTGCCCAACGACCGCATTGCCAATCTCCCCCTGCAAAAGTATCAGTTGGTCTGTGTCGTCCCGACGTGGGTAAGTATGCATATGGTTCAACTGATTTCTGATACCATCTATTGTTTGCAGGGATCGCACCCACAAAGACACCCAGTGGACCCGAAAAAGTCAAACAGGGCCCTGGGGTTTCCAGCTCTGGTTATGGGCCTCTATCAGTCCTACAGGGTGCCCGTACCCCCCCGGCAAGGTCACGTCATCATAGGGAAGTATGCATATCGCTCAACTGATTTCTGATTTCATCTATTGTTTGCAGGGATCGCGCCTGCAAGACACCCAGTGGACCCGAAGAAGTCCAACAGGGTCTTGGAGTTGTCAAGCTCTAATTACGGGTCTCTGTCAGTTCTACGGAGTACCTGTCACCTCCAGCAAGGGCATCAGGCCCCCTACTAATCGAGCTTTCATCAAGAAGTACTGCGCCCCCAGGCAGGCGCAGGGCGAAACACCACAGCAGCATTGGGATGGCCGGTAGCGGGCAATAGACACACCGCCACCACCTCTAGAGTTCACCTCAGCTCATCCGCAAAAAGGTTAGAGCGTTGCCTACGACACATGGCCGACCAGCAGGCGACCAAGTCCAAAGCCAAAGGTAAGCAAAGTACTAGGTCCGTGACCTACAAGCCATCATGCGTCCAGCTAAAGACGTTAAAGAAGCACTACTAGGAGGCAACCTAGTACCTTTTGAATCTATGCTTGTTATTTGATCACTTTTCATAGTAGGACACACCTAGTTGCTCATGATCCTAGGAATTTAAATAAAACGAGCACAAGCTCGGAAGGTAGTCATACCTTACAAAACATATATATGTATGTTTAGGTAGTGAAAATACCTTAGATATGCATGTATGTAAACAAAAAAACACTTCACAAAATATATATATGTATGTTTAGGTAGAAAAATACCTTAGATATGCATGTATGTAAACAAAAAACACTTCACAAAATATATATATGTATGTTTAGGTAGAAAGATACCTTAGATATGCATGTATGTAAACAAAAAATACTTCACAAAATATATATGTATGTTTAGGTAGAAAGATACCTTGGATATGCATGTATATAGCAAAAATACCTTACAAAACATATATATGTATGTTTAGGTAGCAAGATACCTTGGATATGCATGTATATAGCAAAATACCTCATGAAAAAAAAAGAGAAGAAAAAAAAACAAACAAGAAAAAGAAATAAACAAATAAAAAAAAAAGAAGAAAAAAAAGAGAGAAAAAAGGAAAATAAGTTGTCTAGCTAAAAACCGACATGCTTTTGAAAAGAGACGATTTCCAACTTTTCTTTGAAAAAAATTCATTCATTGATCATAACCGATTTTTGAAGAAAAAACGTGTCTACACCTGAAGGGTGAATGCTGTGAAAATTTCCCCGGACGCCCAAAATGACTTGGAGGAATGCACAAATTGATAAAAGAACATATTTTGGAAACATTGGGTTGACTAAAATAGAGGAAATGAATCCTGAGCCCTAGCATCACATGACCATAAAAATTTGACACTTGAGTGTCCGCATAGGTGCATGCATGACCAGTTTTGCATAAAGTTTCCAAATCATCATTTTTGCATTTGTGTCATGGAAATAATGTGGGGCATCCCTTTTTGTCCTTGAACCAAACCAAACCCTGACATGTACCATGCCTAGCCATTCTACAAGTCTTGAGCCAAAATCCTGACTCACCATAAACCTTGACCCAGGGTGAGAATGTCAATCCTTACCCTCGGAAGCAAAAAAGAAGAGAAGGGAAATTTCCAATCAAAGAAAAAGAGAAGGAAAGTTTCCAATCAAAGGAAAAAAGGAAGCAAGGAAATTCCCAATCAAAGAGAGGGAGAAAGAAAAAAAGAAAAGAAAGAAAATTCCCAACCAAAGAATGGGAGAAAGTAAAGAAAGAAAAGAAGAAAGCTCCTGGTCAAAGAAACCAGAAGAAATGTGCAGAGAGGTCTTTAGACCGGACAATATCTAAACAATACAGAATTGTCACCAAATGAACAAAAAGAAGGAAAGGAAACCATGACCTAAAATGGTCTTCTCCCTTTAATTGCCAACCAAAATCAGTGTGCTAGCGACTTTTTCGCCCCACACTAAACAAAAACAGAAAAGGAAAAGCCAACAAAAAATCAAAAGCCAAAAACACACAAAAGCCGAAAAACCCACCAAAAGAACCCATTCCCAAGGGAAGCCCTATTGATCCATGATCACGCATGTAATTTTTGATTTGATAGGAAATAATTTGCAAAGTCAAGTCATGACATATCTATGGTTCGGAATTAGGATGAAACACTTACCTGTGCGAGATTGATACACTTTGAGTGATTTTCTTCTATTTTTGTCGAACCCAGTGTTTCCTCTAAATGGTCATTTAGAAACGAAATGCTAACATCCAAAATCTCATTTATGGTTATGAGAAAATTTCATCAGCATACTCTCCTTCCCCGGTAGACGCATTGTTTTTCACTCAAAAAGGCATATGCTGCTCTAATCAGTTGGAATATTTGTCTCTTTGCTAAAGCATGTTTGCATTTTAGTGGAGAAAACACCGAGACTTTTTCAAGTCTCACAAGTTATCCAGAACTACGTAGGTCTGAGTTCCTCATTGGAGGATACGTAGGAGCAAAAGCCTCGCTTTTGTCGACCGCGCCGCTTTCTGTTACCATGACCCAAGAGCTGGAAGCCCGCGGAGACACCTTACGGTTATCCGCACCTCGTCATTCAGTGACCCCAAGTGTGATTCACGAGCAGAGACCAATATGGTCATCTGCGCCCTTTCCGGAGATGTCAGCATTTTCCGATGGAGACTTTTCAAGTCTCACAAGTTATCAAGAACTACGTAGGTCTGAATTCCTCATTGGAGGATACGTAGGAGCAAGAGCCTTGCTTTTGTCGGCCGCCCCATAATCTTTGTCATACTGACCCTGAGGTCATGTGACATGCACCCTTGTATCATCCAGAGGCGGCGGGCCCGATGATACGCGGAGATACCTTACGGTTATCCGCACCCTTTTGTCATCCAGAGGCGGCGGGCCCGATGACAAGCAGAGACCAAGTTTGGCCATTCTGCACCCTTGTATCATCCAGAGGCGGCGGGCCCGATGATACGCGGAGATACCTTACGGTTATCCACACCTTTTTGTCATCCAGAGGCGGCGGGCCCGATGACAAGCAGAGACCAAGTTTGGTCATTCTGCACCCTTATATCATCTAGAGGCGGCGGGCCCGATGATACGCGGAGATACCTTATGGTTATCCGCACCCTTTTGTCATCCAGAGGCGGCGGGCCCGATGACAAGCAGAGACCAAATTTGGTCATTCTGCACCCTTGTATCATCCAGAGGCGGCGGGCCCGATGATACGCGGAGATACCTTACGGTTATCCGCACCCTTTTGTCATCCAGAGGCGGCGGGCCCGATGACAAGAAGAGACCAAATTTGGTCATTCTGCACCCTTGTATCATCCAGAGGCGGCGGGCCCGATGATACGCGGAGATACCTTACGGTTATCCGCACCCTTTTGTCATCCAGAGGCGGCGGGCCCGATGACAAGCAGAGACCAAATTTGGTCATTCTGCACCCTTGTATCATCCAGAGGCGGCGGGCCCGATGATACGCGGAGATACCTTACGGTTATCCGCACCCTTTTGTCATCCAGAGGCGGCGGGCCCGATGACAAGCAGAGACCAAGTTTTGTCATTCTGCACCCTTGTATCATCCAGAGGCGGCGGGCCCGATGATACGCGGAGATACCTTACGGTTATCCGCACCCTTTTGTCATCCAGAGGCGGCGGGCCCGATGACAAGCAGAGACCAAGTTTTGTCATTCTGCACCCTTGTATCATCCAGAGGCGGCGGGCCCGATGATACGCGGAAATACCCGAGTGGTTATCCGTATAAACATTCTTTTGCTATCTATAAGACAGAATGCTTGATAGCATGCAGAGACTGACATAGTCTTCTGCACCTTTTGTTCCTCCGGGAACAACAAGTTATTTACATGCGGAAATTTTATGGTCACCCGCGACTCTCGTCAACCGAGAGGAGCGAAATTAGTGTCATACCCTAATTTTCGTCCGGGGACCTTTGCTTGATGACATGCGACCTTTCTTTGGTCCTTGTGAGGTGCTTGGCACCCATCATTAGGCGATTTGTGAAATTCCGGGAACGACAAGTCATGGTCACCCACGACTCTCGTCAACCGAGAGGAGCGAAATTAGTGTCATACACTAATTTTCGTCCGGGGACCTTTGCTTGATGACATGCGACCTTTCTTTGGTCCTTGTGAGGTGCTTGGCACCCATCATTAGGCAATTTGTGAAATTCCGGGAACGACAAGTCATGGTCACCCGCGACTCTCTTCAACCGAGAGGAGCGAAATTAGTGTCATACCCTAATTTTCGTCCGGGGACCTTTGCTTGATGACATGCGACCTTTCTTTGGTCCTTGTGAGGTGCTTGGCACCCATCATTAGGCAATTTGTGAAATTCCGGGAACAACAAGTCATTTGCATGTGGAGATTTTATGGTCACCCGCGACTCTCGTCAAATCGAGAGGAACGAAATTAGTGTCTTATCTTTACTTTCCTTTTATCTCCAATAAAAGACAAGTAAAGAGGGGCAACTGTCATACCCTAATTTCGTCCGGGGACCTTTGCTTGATGACATGCGACCTTTCTTTGGTCCTTGTGAGGTGCTTGGCATCCATCATTGGGCAATTTGTGAAATTCCAGGACATGCCGAAAAACCAAAAAAAATATATTGATGCACAATCCGTAAGTTTCCGTGACACACCGGAAATCAAATGGAAGCATCGTTGCATAATTAAGTGAGGTTCCGTAACATTCCGTAAGTCAAAAGGGGGATGATTATGTAATCCGCAAGGTTCCGTAACATTACGGAAAGAAAACAAGTATCGTTACGAGATTCGTAAGTTTCCGTAACTTTACGAAAAAAGAATCACCAAAAAAGGTAAGGGGGTGAACTTATCAAGATAGGGGTGTAAATAGCAATTCAAATCTAGGCCCTTCTAGAACATTTTGGAAGTTGGGTTGCTTAAGGAGGAAGCAACTGGGCGGCAAGCTCCTCCACGTTTTTGAAAAATGGTTTTCGAGGCTTCCGCGGCTTCCGTAATACTTCCGTAAAATTTCCGAAAACCTTGGGTAAGCATATTCCACTTAACATTGGTGAAAGGGAAGAGAAAAAAAGATGAAAATCAAATTCGAAAACAGTTCCGTAAGGCTTCCGTAACTTTTCCGTAAAATACGAAAAGGGGGGTGAACTTAGTAATTCGGGTGCGCTTAGAAATCTTCTTCATTAAGTCTTTGGGCGGCAAGCACCTCCCTTTTTTTCTATAAATAGGGAAGGGGGGAGCTGTTTCAAAAGGTTCAAGACCCCTTTGGCTATGCATTTCGGCTATTTTGGGCAAAAACACGTTTTCGTGAAGAAAAATCAAGTCGAAGTACTTCCGTAACGCTTCCGTAAGCGATTCTGTGGAAATTCTTCATCGTTCTTCGTCGTTCTTCACCGTTCTTCATCCGTTCTTCGTTCGTTCTTCGTTCTTCAACGGGTAAGTTTTCGAATTCGAGACTTTCAATTCATTTCTTGTTTTGTGTACTTTCACTTTAATTTCGTTTACTTTCAGTTTTCTTTTCTTCCGTTTTTAACGTGCTTTAACCATTTATTTAAGCCGTTTTCTCGTCTAATAAATGATAAAATGAATTTCAACCGATCATTTGTGTTGTAATCTCGTTTAATCACTGTTAAAACGAAATCTAACTGATCGTTCACGCTATAACCTCGGTTAAACCAAAAAAAGTAAAATAATAATAAAATAATCAAAATATCTTTGAATAAAATAATAAAAAAAATCAATCGGACGTTTTTCTTTGGAAGTTTCCTTGAATGAATTGATTAATAACCAAAGTGAAACTAAGACTAAAATCAACTCACAAATCAAGTTTTTTTCCGAAAAATCACTAAAAACCGTTTTAAGGTCCAACGCCTTAAACGGTCCTCTTTGCTTTTATCGGTTAACATGGACCGTTCAAAAGCATAAAATCAACATGTGACTTTACCGCTTTTGCAAGAACTACGTAGGTCGGATTTCCTCATCGCGATTGAGGATACGTAGGAGCAAAAGCCCCGCTTTTGTCGACCACCCCGAGAGATCGTTAATGGTCCAACACCTTAACGTTTCTCTCCTTTCAAAATCAAAAGATCATTTAATGGTCCAACACCTTAAATGACCTTTTTGTTCAATCAAAATATATCTTGCAAAAAGATAAAAAACAACTTAACCAAACACTTTGTTCCGAAAGAACTACGTAGGTCTGATTTTCTCATCCCAATTGAGGAATACGTAGGAGCAAAGGGAAACACCCTTGTCGACCACAAAAAGAGAAAAAATATAAAAAGGGTATAAAGGATATAAGGACATAAAAGGGAACGTAAAAATCAAAGTCATGTTTGCACATTCGATTAAAGGCTGTCGTCCCTTGTGACGGACGTGTGGGGTGCTAATACCTTCCCCGCGCGTAAATACAACTCCCGAACCTTTCACTTAAAAGTTCGTAGACCGCGTCTTTTCCGGTTTTTCCGACGTTTTCCTCAAATAAGCGTTGGTGGCGACTCCGCGCGTATTCCTTTCGTGGAACACGCATCCCGCGAGTCACGCGTCGCCCTCCCGCCGAAGGGTAGGTTGCGACAGGTAGTGTAAAAATGGCACACGTGTTTGCTCCGTGCCCCTATTTTAGGGACCTATATGGGAGTGAGCTAAAAGGGCTTTTAGTGATAATTCCCAAGGTGGTCATATCTCTCTTGATGATCTCTAGAGGTATCATCCCCTTCGAAGAACATATTGCAGCAGTAGGCACTACTAGCAACAATATTATCAAAGAGAAAAACTCTAGATGAGGGTTCACTGTAATCAAGCAAGTCGGAGACCTAGCATGATCACAGATCCACCTCCACTCCTTATGTTCCCATGGACCCGGGTATAGGGCCCCTTTTCAACTCACCGTTTGTGCAAATAGTGTTGGTGCTTGTGTGCATCAAATGAATAAATATTTACCTCATGCATACATTTTAAAACACACTAAAAGCATCAAAGAGTTATATATACAAGAACATAAGAAAAATAAAGGGAAACCAACAAAGGAGAAAGTCATGATAAAACATTGCACAAGATTAAATGGCCTAACTCTCTAAAAACAGTCCCCAGTGGAGTCGCCAACTTTCGCAACCTACCCTTCGGCGGGAGGGCGACGCGTGACTCATAGGTGCGTGTTCCAAGAAAGGAATACGCGCGGGAGTTGTATTTATGCACGGGGAAGGTATTAGCACCCCACAAGTCCGTCACAAGAGACGGCAACCTTTAATCAAATGTGCAAATGTGACTTCAATTTATATTATTTTCCCTTTTTTACGTTCTTATGTCTTTTTTATGCCTTTTTATATTTTTACCTTTTTGTGGTCGACGAGGGTGTTTCCCTTGCTCCTACGTATTCCTCAATTGTGATAAGGAAATCAGACCTACGTAGTTCTTTTATGAACAAAGCGTTTTGGTTAAGTTATTTTTTTTATCCTTTTTTGCAAAATATGTTTTTATTGAAATGAAAGGTCATTTAAGGCGTTGGACCATTAGACAATCTTTCGATTCTTTTGAAAAGTGAGAAAACAATAAGGCATTGGACCATTAATGATTTCTTTATTTTTGAAAGAGGTAACAAAGTTACATATTGATTTTACGCCTTTTTTAAAAATCTACACTTAACCGATAAAAGCGGAAAAGACCATTTCAAGGCGTTGGACCTTTGAAAATGGCTTTTTTAGGCGATGACAAAAGTTTGGTTTATGAATTGATTTTAGCCTTAGTTTCACTTTGGTTATTAGTCGATTCGATTAAGAAAGAGAAATCCCAAAGAAAAACGTCCAATTGATTTTTTGATTTATTTTACTAAAAGATATTTTTGATTATTATATTATTATTTTACCTTTTTTTGGTTTCCAATGTGGTTACGGCATGAGCGAACAGTCGGATTTCATTTTAACAGAAATTAACAGATGTTACAATTCAAATGATCGGTGGAAATTTATTTTATTTTTTGATTAGGCGAGAAAATGACTTAAGTAAATGACTAAAGCACGTCAAAAGGGGGTACAGAAAGTAAATGAAATGAAAATAAAAGCACGTGAAACAAATGAGGACCACTAAGGGTACATAGAATGAATTGAAAAGTTTGATTTCGGGAACTTACTGGTTGAAGACCGAAGAACGATGAAGAACGAACGAAGAACGTCGAAGAACGGTTGAAAATCTTCGCGAAATCACCCACAGAAACGTTACGGAAGCGCCTCGACTTGGATTTTCTTTACGGAAACAAATTTTCTCACTAATTTTAAGTGAATCTCAGATACCAGGAGGGTTGGACATTTTTGTTCTTCCCTCCTTCCCTTATTTATAGGAAAAGGAAGGATATGCTTGCCACCCAGCTCGCCCAGGCGAGCTAGGTTGCTTCCTCCAAAAGCAACCGCCTTCTGGAGGAACATCCTAGAAGGCCCAAGTGGGCATGGTTTCTATTTGAACCCCCATTTTTACTAAATACACCCCCTTTCTCTTTTTTGGTGATTCTTTTTCCGTAATGTTACCAAACTTTACGAATTTCGTAACGATGCTTGTTTTCTCTCCGTAATGTTACGAAACCTTATGGATTACGTAATCATCCCTTTTTTGCCTTCCGGAATGTTATGGAACTTTACGGATTTCACACTAACACTTCCTTTTAATTTCCAAAATGTCACGGAACTTCACGGATTGTGCTACAACGCTTTTCTTTTGGCTTCCGGCATGTCTCGGAACTTCACAAATTGCCTAACGATGGGTGGCAAATACCTCGAAGTGGTCAAACGAGGGTCGCATCCCAACAAAAGATGGTCCTCGGACGAAATTAGGGTATGACAATCACTAAACACCTCAAACTTGGAGCCAAACAAGTAATGTCTCCATATCTTAAGGGCAAAAACTACAGCAGCCAACTCCAGATCATGGGTCGGATAATTCCTCTCATGAGTCTTAAGTTGTCTAGAAGCATAGGCCACTACTTGACCATTTTGCATAAACACTCCTCCTAAACCCATCTTCGGTGCATTACAATACACCTCAAAGGGTTCTCTCGGGTTAGGCAAAACTAGTACTGGAGCGGTTGTCAATTTTTCTTTAAGGGTCTGGAAACTATGCTCACATTGGGTATCGCACACAAAAGCTTGACCCTTACGAGTCAATTTTGTCAAAGGTAAAGCTAACTTGGAGAAACCTTTTATGAATCTCCAGTAGTATCCTGCTAAGCCTAGAAAACTCCTAATCTCAAAAATAGATTTAGGACTCTCCCACTCAAGAACGGCTTCTATCACAATCCTCAAATGTTCTTCATGTTCCTCTCTAGTCTTGTAGTATACCAAAATATCATCTATGAATACTGTTAGTCATCTTATACGACTAACTTTCGTATAGAAAACATTTTCCAAAACTTGTATAATTCCCTCAATTTATGGTTATTTCGTAGTAGTTTGTAAATAAATCTTTTTTTATGGTTAAAGCTGTCTCTTGAATATTTCCATTGGATTTAATGATGAAATCTGTGCGATTTCAGGTGAAAAAGAGGCTAAGTCCTGAAGTGCTAAAAGTGGCAGTTGAGCTTAGCTCATCAGTTGGGCTAAGCGCACATCTACCGCTAAGTGCAGCTTCAGCTCGCTTAGTGCAACAGAAGAATCTGGCAGAGCATCAATATCAAGGCTGCGTGCTAAGCGCGAGATTAGTGTGCTAAATGCAGTAGTTGTTTTCAGCTAGGCTCAGCGCATAACTGGCATTAAGCTCAAATCCACTTACTTGCGCTAAGCGCGAGGGTGGTGCTAAGCGCAACGTTGTGGATTCAGAGCCTATTTAAAGCCTATTTAACACCTTTACCTACTGCTTTCAATCTTACTTGCATTTTTACTATTTTTTTAGCCTAGACTTAGTTTAATTCTGTTCTAAATCATCAATTATCAATGTTTCTCTCAACAATGCCTTATTTCTGAATTAAACCCTATCTAATACTAGTTCCTTGATTTTGATACTCGGATTCATCCGTTTTAATTTTAAACACTTGACGACCCGGTGCGCTTTCCGGCAAACCGGATTTCCCTTGAGCATATTTGTATAAAGAAAAATTGGACCAAAAAGTAACTACACGGGAAATCCAACAAAGTATTTATGGCGCCGTAGCTGGGGAACTATATTCAAGAAGAGTTTAGTTTAGTTTTACGGCATCGCTTTATACTTTTCTCTTTGATTCAATGATTCTTTTTTTTCATACTTTAGTTACCGTACATTCATTGTTCTTTTGAACTAGATAATTGTTGTTTTGTTTTCTTGTATGCAAAGAAGATCTACTGCAGGTGATTTGATTCCCATTGATTTGGAGATTAACGCCACTTGTAGAAGGCGTAATTTAGAGAGAATCAAAATTTTTTTTTGTAGGATTTAGAAGCAGCAGCAACTCCAGAAGAAGAACCTCAATCTTTCGAGGCATCTTCTCATTTTCCTATTCCAGGGAATTCTCATATAGAACCTATTGAAGACCCAATCATGGCTGAAGAGCCAAGAAGAGTAACCCTAGAGGATTATTCAAGTTCTATTGTGCCATAATTTTTCACTAGTATTGCATAGCCAGAAGTTCAAGCTCAGACAATTACATATCCCCCTTCTTTGATACAGCTGATTCAAAATAATCTATTTCATGGTCTACCCAATGAAGACCCTTATTTGGCCACCTATATAGAGATATGCAATACTATCAGGCTGGCGGGTGTGCCTGCGGAGGCAATCAAGTTGAGTCTATTCTTATTTTCTTTAGCTAGAGAAGCTAAAAGATGGCTTCATTCTATTAAAGGAAACAGTCTAAAGTCATGGGATGAAGTGGTAGAAAAGTTCTTAAAGAAGTATTTCCCTGAATCGAAGACTGCAGAAGGCAAAGCTGCTATCTCTTCCTTCCACCAGTTTCCAGATGAATCGTTGTGTGAGGCACTTGAAAGATTCAGAGGTTTATTGCGGAAGACTCCCACTCACGGT
This sequence comes from Glycine soja, assembly GCF_004193775.1. Taxonomy (NCBI): domain Eukaryota; kingdom Viridiplantae; phylum Streptophyta; class Magnoliopsida; order Fabales; family Fabaceae; genus Glycine; species Glycine soja. The sequence goes on from NC_041013.1 coordinate 30,683,911, forward strand.
TTTTCAGAACCAATAGAGCTCAACATATTCATAGATGGGCTGAGACCACAATCTAAGCAGCTCTTGGATGCTTCAGCTGGGGGTAAGATCAAAATGAAGACCCCTGACGAAGCAATGAACTTAATTGAAAGCATGCACTGCTAGTGACATTGCCATTCTAAGAGACCGAGCCCACATTCCTACCAAGAAGAGCTTATTGGAGCTAACCTCACAGGAGGCTCTTTTGGCACAAAACACGTTGCTATCCAAGCAACTAGAGACATTAACAGAAACACTCAGTAAGTTGCCAACTCAGCTTCATTCTGCACAAACTTCATATTCTTCTATTTTTCAAGTTGCAGGATGTACAATTTGTGGTGGAGCTCATGCATCTGGATGTTGTATCCCTCATGAAGAGCAAATTGCACATGAAGTTAATTATATGGGGAATCAGCCCAGAGGCAACTTCAATACAAGTGGATTTCCAGGATTTCAGAACAACCAGTAGTATCAACAGCAGAGATAGTGGCAAAATCACCCTGGTAACCAATTCAATAAAGACCAGGGTGGTTCATCTACAAGGCCATAATAGCAGATGCCAAGTCTCTATGACCGAACCACAAAGCTGGAAGAGACTCTAGCTCAATTCATGCAAGTGTCAATGTCTAACCAAAAGAGCATCGAGTCTGCAATTGAGAATCTGGAAGTCCAGGTGGGCCAGCTTGCAAAGCAGTTAGCTGAAAGACCATCCAACAGCTTTACAGAAAACACAGAGAAAAATCCTAAGGAAGAGTGCAAAGTTGTGATGACTAGAAGCAGAATGGCGATTCAAGAGAAGGAAAGTAAAGCTAATCAGAAGGTGGAGGGATTTAAACAATAGCTGGATGATGAAATGGCACTGGAGCCGGTTGATGATTTAGTTGAACTTGAAGATATTGTTGAGGAAGTAGAAGGTGATGAAGAAGGAGAGACACCAATAAGAGATTGTCAAGAGAGAATAAAGAAGAAGAAAGAAAAAGAAAAAGAAGAAGAAATAAAAGAAAAAGAAAAATAGTTGAAAAATGAAAAAAAAAGAAGGTTGTTGAGACTAAGAAGAAGAAGGGCAAGAGTAAGGCTAACATAGAAAAGAAGAAAGAGGCTACTCCTATTGAATGCAAGGAGGTACCTTATCCGTTGGTACCCTCCCGGAAAGATAAAGAGTGACATTTTGCCAGATTTCTTGATATCTTCAAGAAACTGGAAATTACCTTGCCTTTTGGAGAAACACTTCAATAAATGCCCCTCTATGCCAAATTTTTGAAGGATATGTTAACCAAGAAGAACCGGTACATCCATAATGACAAAATTGTTGTGGAAGGTAACTGTAGTACTATTATTCAACGCATTCTTCTGCCCAAGCACAAAGATCCAGGAGTTGTCATGATACCGTGTTCTATTGGTGAGGTTGTTGAAGGCAAAGCTCTCATAGACTTGGGAGCCAGTATCAATTTAATGCCTCTCTCCATGTGCCGACGACTTGGAGAGATAGATATAATTCCCACACGCATGACCCTCCAGTTAGCTGACCACTCCATCACAAGGCCATATGGAGTCATTGAAGATGTTTTGGCGAAGGTTAAGCACCTTATATTTCCAGCTGATTTCGTTGTCATAGATATAGAAGAGGATGTTGGCATTCCTCTCATTCTTGGCCGCCCATTCATGTCTACTATAAGTTGCGTGGTAGACATGAGGAAGAAGATGCTGCAGATGGGCATAGAAGATCAGCTTTGATTTGTTTCATGAGGACAAAGATCCACCTAGCCAAAATATCTATTTTAAAGTGCATGTGATTGAGGAAAGGAGACTTGAGAAGGTCCTTAAAGTAGGAACTCTGTTGGATCCTAGATAATAGGATGATGCATCAAGCTAGTGACATTAAAAGAGTGCTTACTGGGAGGCAACCCATATTTTCTTTCCCTTTTCTATTTTTCATTCTTATCTCTTGCATGTAGTTAGGATACCTTGCTTGTGATTGTGATTAATTTTAGCTTGTTTAGTAATGAACAAGGGGTTTTAAGCTTGTGTGAAGAGATAGACAGAAAAAGACTTGGAAATTTTATTTTTTGCAATTGTCTATCTGCTAAGCACAGACCATGCGCTAAGCGCTCAGTCTTCACGCGCTAAGCCGAGCTTGCTCGCACTAAGCGCATCGACCCCTGATTGGTTGGCTGAACAGTTCAGCTAAGCGCACATCACTATGCTAAGCCCAGCATCTTCATTGTAATTGAACCTTAATCAGTGGGCTTAGTGTGGATGATGTGCTAAGCGCTGCTTCTTTTCTGGAAAATTTTTATTGTAGTAGTGCTAAGTGCACTATCCTGAGCTAAGCCCCAGATCCATTCGGTAATTTGAGCTTTCAAGTTGGGCTTAGCGGGGCAGAATGCGCTAAGCGCCAATCTCTTACTGTTTTTGAATTCTTGGAAGTGCGCTTAGCGCGCCTGTTGTGCTAAGCCTGAACTACTCTCTGTAAGTTGAAGCTTGATGGTACGCTAAGCCTCACATCTCAGGCTAAGTGCATATTGCAGAAAAGTTTGCGTTGCAGAAAGTGCTAAGCACAGCTTATTGTGCTAAGCCCCAGATGCTCACTGGACTTTACAACTTCAAGTTGGGCTTAGCGCGAGGTTAGGCTAAGCACTTGGGTTTTTAAACTCAAACGTCACATGGGCACGCTAAGCACAGCTGTGCACTAAGCGCGCCATACAAATTTCAATTTTTATTAAAACCAAAGGCTAAGGCACTTGGGTGTTACCCCAAATACCTTTAGCTTCTGCCTTTGTTAACCTTGAGCAAGTGTGTATTTCTGCTGCGTGTGTGTACTGCTTGTCAGCATCTTCTTTGGTTCATTTCAATCACAATCCAAGTAAGTGGGTACATTTCCATTTTTATTTTTCATCCTTCAAACCTTAGGATAAATGACTTCTCGTTTTCTTAGTTGTATGTTGTTAAGTTAAGTTTTTTAGTTTTAGGGTTAGTCATTTTAGGATTTTAGGTAACTTAGAAGCCCATTAGGGGAAATGTGGCTGAAAGGGGTGAAGACCCATGTTGTTCTGTTTGGAAATCGCGATGAACGCGCTAAGTGCGCCTGCTACACTTAGCATGTTCATCGCAACTATTAAAATTTTGGATTTCCAGATGAACGCGCTATACGGACCCTATCGCGCTAAGCGCGTTCATCCCTACTGATGAACGAAAGTGATGAGCCCGCTAAGCACGTCTGTGCGCTAAGCGGGACTAGTGTTCAGACATTAAGATTTTCAGAATTGTTGTTCAGTGCTAAGCCTGACATGTCAGGCTAAGCGCCACTATGCTTTTGTAGTTTTCCTTTGAATAAGGCTAAGCGCAGCTGCAGTGCTAAGCCCTTGTTGTGTGTTAAGGAGGTTGAGCTAAGCACCCTGCTGCGCTAAGCTCAACTCTCTCACTGTCTTTTAAGTTTTTGTAGTTGGGCTAAGCGTGCCCTGTGTGCTAAGCTTGAGTGTCATTCTAATGAGGTTGAGCTAAGCGTGCCATGCTGTGCTAAGCTCCAACTCTCTTCTGTTTTGAAAATTGTAGACTTAGGCTAAGCTCAGCTGTTGCGCTAAGCCTAATCTACAGAAAAAATATTTTTTGTGTCTTCATGCTAAGTGCCAGTCTACTGCACTTAGCCCCTGAGTATAATTTTATAAGGCGCACTAGGCTCAGCCTACTGTGCTAAGCACCCAGTCAAAATTTCAGCTTTAATTTTATGTTTTTGTTGAAAATAACCTATGCTAATCTCCTGTGTTTTGTTTTATATTTTGCAGATGACATCTAAGAAAAGGAAGGCTCCTTCTACACCTTCCCAAGTTAGATTTGATCGGTCTTGGTTCACATCTCAAGAAGCTTGGGTGAGGTATACTGATATTGTGGTGCCTAGGAAACTACTACCAGAGAGGAATGCGGTAGTTTATTACACAGAGTTCGATGAGTTCAAGGAGGAACTCAAGAGAAGACACTGGGATGAGGATGAGCTCACCCCTCTTGAGCCCTTTTATTTTGATGCAAATGTACACATGGCTCAAGAGGAAGAGACTTCCACATATCAGATACCTGAGCCATTGCCTAAACCTATTCCTGAGGAGACCCAGCCATTTGCACCAGTCATGGAGCTAGAGCAGCCTATCCAGGATTCATCAGCAGCTCTAGCACTGGATCTTAATGAAGATCAGCCACAGGATGAGCAGGATGTTTAAATTCTGTTAAGTTGTTTAAATTGTGTTTAGTTTAATTTCTGGAAAGCATGAACAATTTAGTTTATTTCAGTTATTTTATGATTTATGTTCAATCATTTAAATTGCAGCCTTTATGTTTCAGTTCTTTAAATTTCAGTTATTTAAATTTCAGTACTTTGAGTTGATTGCTTGTACAGAAAGCGTGTTCGAACAATGAACTGGTTGAATTGGATATGCAATGGATTGTTTTGTATGAAATGAGATTCTGCGAATGATTTGAATAAGCAATTGTATGATTTGAGTGGATTGGAATGATTAGATAATTGTTTTGATCAAGCTTGTAGCCATTAGAAGAGAATTTGGAGGAGCAGGCCTCACAGGGAAGCTTTGTCATCCATTGATGTTAAGATGTACTAACTACTGCCATTGGGCGACCAAAACACCCTGGTTGTGTCTGTGCTGCTAGAGCCGATGTCACGATCAAACAATAATTTGGACCGACTTCAAGGAGCTCCCTCACGTCATCATCCATGGCTCCCGAAGACCTGGAGCAACCGAAACAAAAAATTAGGGAATAGCTGAAGGAGTCGATCACAAAAAAAAGTGACTTGACAACTAATGTTGTCCTTCAGCCAAATGCAGTCCTAGTTGCATTCTAAGATGCAATCGCAGATGCAATCATAGGGACTCGCACTGTCTCTTTAAGCCTAAGGTTGGTTCCTCGGGGCAGGACCCAGACATGGGTGACTCACAGAAATGTGGGTTGTATGTCAATGAGAATCCTCCCCGCCTAGTTGCCCCTGGATGAGATTATGAGGGGTCAACGACCGTCCACAATGTCAATGTCTCAGCATCTCTATTATAATATCATGGATTCTATAAGTCACTTTACATTATTGTATATTAGCTAACTGATTGTTTTAAATTCATACATACTTTACTTTATTTTAACAACAATAGGCATATGATTGAGACAAGTATGCGAGCAGGGAATGCCTCTGTGTATGGATTCCACGAGCCACAATCCATATAGAGATCTCGGCAATCACAATTTGAATCAAAAAAATATATTAAAAATTGGATGCAGAATTCACAAAGAGATGTGTACCTAGGAGCTTACTTGAATGGGTAAGTTAAATTGAACAAATAAATTTAAATAATGTATGCTCTATAATAATTTAATGTTCTCCATTGCAGTGCAAATTGCCAAATGGTCGTTATATGTCCTAAGGACAATGTTATCATCTGGTTTTGTTCTTTGCACAATAGGCCCGACAATTACTTGAAATGAATTATTAACAGGTCAGTTGTATTTTGTAATACATTTACATTATCATTAGTCGGGAACATCAATATTTTAATTGTGCAATACACATGCATGTTTCCCTTAATTAGTGCTTTGAAGGGATTCAACGATAGTCAAGAAAGTAAATCCAAGGCTGCTGCTAGATGGATTGTAGTTAAAGTAAGTGATTTAAATAGTGTTTGTTGCCTTAAAAATGAAATTTTATTACAACATAAGCTAATTTTTTATTAACTTTGAATATCTAAATATCTTTTTCAATTTAGTGTAATAAGCAAAAAGGAAGCACTGAGTGCAGGTATTACGTAATGCATTGGATGTCAATGATAGTCTTTAGAGGTTTCAAGGATAATTGGAAAACGGTAATTGTTTACTTCAAAACTAATTCAACTTGTTATTATTTATACTTATTAACTTATGTTTTATTAAATCATGCAGTATTTTACTGATCCAAGACCATTGGAACCAGAGAGAATGAAGAAAATTCACATTCAGTGGGCTAGATATTATCTAAAATTTAAAAATGAAACACTAAGTGTTTAAGTAATTTTAGAATTGTAGAATGATGTTAATTTAGATCAAGTTACAATTGATTTTATGTATTGACTTTCATTACTTTAAATATTTCTTTTAATTCATAGTAAATATTCAATTATTATGGACTGTCTGGATTGGTTTTGTTTCTCAATTTGCAAGTTAATTTGGGGTAATTAAAAAAATAGACAAGATATTAAAAAAAAGTCCAAAAAGCAACATCGGTTGTTTTTAACAACCGACGTTGTTTTTTGGTAAGCAACATCGTCTTTTCTAAAAATCGATGTTGGTGAGTAAAAAATAACATCAGCTTTTAGAAAAATCAATGTTGTCATCAACTCACAACATCAATTTTTAGAAAAACTGATATTGTCAGACAAACACAACATCGGTTTTTGTCAGTAAAAACTGATGCTGTTTAATACATATTTTACATTTTTTTGTAATTTCTTACTATGTGACATCGGTTTTTTAGAAAACCGATGTTGTGTTGTTTGGTTTAACATTAGTTTTCTAAAATCAATGTTAACGTTAATACTTTTAACATCGGTAGTTTTCACATTGATTAATAATCGATGTTGAAAGTCCTTAATAACCTATGTTAAAAGCTGATTTTCCAGTTGTGATGGCGTGGAGATGAAGCTTTCAAGACTAACTAGACAATTCTCTATCAGAAGCTCGCAATGGTGTTGATTACACCTCTAATCTACCGAGCGGGTTGGCCCTCTTGCTCTTGCTGAGGTTGATGCTTGCGCCTTTGGGGATAAGGCCTCTATATTATTTCCATTCTCTTTCTCCTCCTATCGACATCCATGATTCAACAATGGTCGTCCTAGTGCCCCTTGGACCTGCCTCCAATTCGGTTATCGTCGGGCTTTCGCACGAACTAGGCTAGGTACCCGACTTGTATAAGCTTCTCCATTTTGTCTTTGAGGGCCCAACAGTCTTCAGTATTGTGGCCATAATTGTGATGGTACCTATAGTTTTTGGTTTTGTCCAGCCCTGGTCTAGGAGGGGGTATAGGGGGCAGCTGTATGGGTATCTCTACATTGAAGACTTCTTCAAGAATGGTGGCTTGATTTGTTATTAAAGGTGTGTAACGTTCATACTTTGGTCTTATTGGAATGGGCTGATGTTTATCTGGTTTGTGCCGCTTGTCCGACTTGTGTGTGTCGGTCCTTGCACTACTTTCTCCTTTCTCCTTCTTGTGTTCATCTTGTTAGATCTCATTTCGAAACCTCAACATTTATTTCATCTGAATGTACCTTTTGGCTCGCTCGCGTAGCTCATTCATGTTGCTAGGGGATTTCTTGCACAAACTATCAGCGGACTTGTCAAGTCGCAAGGCCAATAGCATGGGGTGTAAAGCCACCTTAGGATTGAGATTCCTAATTTGGACGACAATTCGATTGAACCTGTCCATAAATTTGCGGAGTGACTCATCATCTACCCGGCGATAACAACATTATCATTAGAATTCAAATATATTATCAGCCTATCGATCCAATAGCCCGACTGCTAAGGGATTTGTGTCCCAACTCCTGTAGTAGGACTGACGAGGAGGGTTGACATGTATATTCTAATGCCACATCACTTTCCATGTCAATTGGAGGACCCCGAACAGTACATGAATGAAAAAAAATGAATAATTTTTAAAAAAATATTATTTACAAATTTATTTAATAAGATTAAGTTAGTTTTCAAAAGTTAGAATAAAAAAATTGCCCAATTCAATTTTATATATATATATATATATATATATATATATATATATATATATATATATATATATATATATTAGTTTATGTGATTTTCATTTCTTAATATTTTGTCTAATTTGATTGGATAAATTTAATTTTCAATATCTCTGAATCGTTATATAATGTGGGATAACCTTTTGAATGAAGTCTATAAGTAATCAATATCTATATACTAAAACTGAAGTATGGCAAAATTACTGGTGTGCCCATGCTTAAAAATTAGACAACTGTCCATTTTAATGGTTTTTTGGTCATTTTATGCCCCTCCTGCTTTGCTCAGTTTTGTGCCACCTCGCTGCCATGTGTTTTGCTTTGAACTTTTTTTCTGCTGCCAATTCCAGGTATCATTCTCAAACTGGCGGATTTCAACTCCCGTTTAATTTTTCTTGATAATCTATGTCAAATCCTAAATCATTCTCTTTCCTCTGTTTATCTCTTTCTCAAGCCACCCGCTTTTCGCAATGCATTCTCTCTTCTTCTTCTTCATTTGCTGCTCGCTTTGGTCTCTGCACGAGGATCTCACAGAATCGCTTGGAACACTATCACCAGTTCGTGTTGTTTCCTTTCACTCTTCTTTCTATTCCTTTTGTGTTTTTTTTTTTGCTTCTTCACGTTTTGCTTAGAAAATGCACCCCAGAAAAAGAAAAAGCAAAAAATTAACAAAGAAATTGTTCGAAACATGGTTTATCTTGCTTTAGTGTTCCTTTTGTTTTTCTTCGTTGAGTTTGTGTTAATTAAGTCCATGTTGTTATTAATTTTTCTTGATTGTATTCTCAAAATTTCATAGATTTGGTTATATCTAATTACCCTAGACCCATTGATTGCAGAAAGATATTCATAGGGGGTTTAGCGAGAGAAACGACGAATGGTGAGTGTTTTCTATTTGTATTGCGTTTGTTTATTTTCTTTTCCGGGTTTACCAATGAGCATTCATGTAATTAACTATTTTTTTAAAAATAATTTTGTGTAGCGCAATTCATCAAGAACTTTGGTAGATACAGTGATTGAGGACACTCACATTATCAATGGAAGCAGGTGATAATTGACACGCGTTTGAATTTTGAATCTTTTTTAGTATTGATTGTGAAAGACTTAAAGGAGGGAACAGAACGAAAGGGAAATGAAAGTTGATGCATTGAATGGTTTTGTTTGTAGGTGGAGATTAAGCGGACGATACCGAGGGGGGCTGCTGGCTGGAACTTAAAAGACTTCCGAACAAAGAAGATTTTTGTGGGTGGAATTCCTTCGACTGTGACTGAAGGTAGTGTTTCAATTGAGCTAATTTTTCACCTGTTGACAGTGAGGTGTTGATGTTGTAGACACCTTAGTGTTATAAAATTTAAAATTAAAAGGCATAGAAACATGGATAATGATGATGATATATTTCAAGGTTTGGAGAGGGCAGCTTCATTGTTAAATGGTTGTTGGTTCTTCACAGGTGTATACTGGGGAAGATGTAAATTATTGATTAAATGATGACGATATGGTGAAGGGTAGATCTCTTCATTTGGGAAAATGAAGAAACATGAAAAAATGCCTATTAGGAAATACTTATCAGTGACCGAGTTTGTTAGACTAAGAATGAATTATTGCATTCTCCTACTAAAGGAGGGGAAAAAGTGATTGATTTGCAAGTTAGGAAACCTAGCAATTGCTGTTGTATTTTGTTGCTAATAGATATTTGTTTTGCAGGCATATTTCATAACAAATATGGAGCCTATGAAATTCTGGGAGTTCGTGTCATTGGTAGTGGAAGGTCTTGGATATGAAAGGTAGGTTCTTACTTACTGTTAACCATTAGATGTTAACCAAGGATTCAAAACACCCATAAGTTTCATGCAAAAATTTGAAAGTTCTCTTTTTTATTAATACTTAATAATTAATAATTTACAGGAAATACCAATTTGAATTTCAGAAAAGGAGTATTTATAATTCCTAGAATGGACCAATAGTCAAACATAGAAGCTACCTATAGATATGGAAAATTTTCCTAAATTTAAAAACTTAAATATAACAAATATGAGAATATGCTTAGTCTGCATCACCCATGGGTGGCAGTTTGGAAGTTAGATTATAAATAAAGTTGCTATGTGATTATACTCAGTAAACATTTGGCATGAAAATTTATACATCTTTTTTCTTTGTTTTGTAAAATTGTATTAAGGATGCAAATTTAAGTTGTACTTACCAGCAAGATTAGGCTGAAGTTATTGTCAATTTGGGATGTTGGATTATGGAATTTTTGGTCTCGCTATCCTGGCTGGTGGATATTATTTGTTATCTATTTTATGCGTAATGATGACTTCTTCTTTATGTAAATTAGAATATTGGCTTCCTATTGTTAATCAATAATTCATGCTTTTATATTTAAAATAAATAAGGAACATAATTATGCTTTTTCATTCAGATAAACAAACATGAACATTATTATGGCATTCTCAATGCCATTTCTTTGTTATCTGAGTCATGTTGCTTTTAGGTCAAGGATAAAGATCCCCACCTTTGTTATCATGCCCATTGCACATTTGGTGGAGTGGATATATAAGCTGCTAGGCCCATATGGGATGAAGCTGCCTCAGCTAATTCCTTCAAGAATAAGAATCATATCTTGCAGCAGAACTTTTGATTGCTCAAAAGCAAAGGATCGCCTTGGCTATGCACCCATTGTAACACTACAGGTTCTATGACGTTTTAGAAACGTAATAATATATTATATGCTCTAATGCTCTATCATGGACATTCTTTGTGTTTTTTCATACTTTGAAAGAAAAAAAAAACATGATGAGAAGTTGGCTAACTCAAGGCAACCAAAATCACTGATGATAACGAGTTGAGATTATCAAATATATCATGAAATCAAGTATGAGATGTTACTCTTAAATGGTGATATTTCAGTGCACCAAGGTTCTTACATCTATAGCAGTGAGCATACATTAATCATACTTTTTTCCTGGTGCTTCACCCATAATAATGAGATTGTAATTTTTCTTGTAGGAGGGTTTGCGCAGGACAATTGAATCATACACACACTTGATTTTCCATTTCATGGTCTAGGGTACTACCGAGTAAGTCAAGTTTTGTTGAAATTCCACCCAAATAATTTTTTTTGTTCGTTTGTGTTCCATGGTAACTATTATTAATTTCTTATTAATTATATGCACAAGGAAAGCTTAGTGCAGGTGTAAACCATGAAGAAGTAAACTACTACAACAACCTCATCAATGAGCTCAAGGCTAATGGTCATAATTAATTAATATTTATTTCTATGACTGTTTACATTGGATTAGTATCTTATCCATATGATTGTTAATCATATATAATCACCATAAATCATGCAGGCTTGCAACCATATGTGACCCTTTTCCATTGGGACGTTCCCTAAGCCTTAGAGGACAAGTATGGTGGTTTTTTAAGCCCTCACATTGTGTAAGTGAAATCAATTTCCTTCAATTGTATGAATGTTGAGAAATTTTTTTAATGAATCTAACGATATGATAAACATATATAACTCATATGAACATGCAGAGATGATTTTACGAACTATGCTGAACTTTGCTTCAAGGAATTTGGCAATAGGGTGAAACATTGGATTACTTTGAATGAACCCAGGAGTGTGAGCAAGAATGGCTATACAAATGGCAAGTTTGCACCTGGTTGGCGTTCTGAATGGCTGCACAGGCGGTGATTCCAGAACTGATCCCTATTTGACTTCACACTACCAACTTCTTGCTCATGCTGCAACAGCCAAACTGTATAATACCAAGTATCAGGTCCCCTGTATTCTTGAGCTGTTTTAATTTTAAATCACCAAATTCTTTTTAAACCCGTAATGAATCTTTGTGTCCTAAAATTTAATGATACTTGAACTTTTCTAATAAAAGGATCAAAGAGTACAGAAGCCACATGTAATTTTTATTTGGTGAAAGACCATAATTTATTTTCATGTAAAATTATTGACTGCTGTTAGTAGTTAAATTGACAAATTATTTAAAAGTGTGTATGCAGGCATCTCAAAAGGGTTTAATAGGGATTACCTTTAATTCTAACTGGTATATGCCGGTTTCTAAAGAGAAATCTGATTGAGATGCTGCATGTAGGGGCCTTGACTTCATGTTTGGATGGTAAGTTTATACTCAACATTCATAGCTTGAAGGGAAGGAAAATTGACAGAGAAAATATTTATTTTTTAAAATATGATCATGTAGTGACTAATGGTATACTACATTTAGTAAGAAAAATGTGGGCCAACATTATTGATTGCTATTAGTTGACGATGTCACTTAGATTCATGTGTTAGTACCTTTTCTTATCTGTGGGATGTGTTTACTCAAAGGATTATTTTTAGTCCTCACAGTTATGCATTTTCTGATCATGTTCATTAGGACAGAACTCGTGAGATTACTGTACTAGCAATGTCATGCAATGCAAGAGATGAACCTGGATTTGTGTTTACCACTTTCGAAAAGGCAGGAAGAGCAATGAGCATAAGGTATTGTTTTCTAGCTAGAGATGGTCATATTCTTATAGTCCATGTTTCTATTATGTTTTTGTTTTGTTTGGTATGTTTAAAAGGATAGCAGGGAAGACCTCCCCAAACGACACCCAAAAATGCAGAACAATCCAAATGTAATCTACATATTGAGAACTCCCCCTCTCGGAGATGGGAGATTTTTGCACAAATGTAATCTACATATTAGTATGATAGTGACAAAGATAATTCTTAATGCCAATGGATTTTGTAAAATATTAGGTGGTAATACTGATATTATATAGGTGCTCGGTAGCATGTTGGGGATCCACATTTACTGTAAAGACATGTTAAATTTGTTGCTTTGAGCTAGATAGATTCCTTTTCTTTTTATCTGTGAGTACGAGTGTTTTATCTTCTTTGTTCTTTGTTCTTCCTTCTGTCTTTATTGTAGATATTGGCAGTGTTTTAAAAATGACACTCAGTTTAGTGTGAACATCAAGTAATATATGTATGAAAATGTTAACACCTGTGTATAATGTATTTGATTTGTAGTTGGCAATAACAAAGTAGCTTTGGAGTTCTCAATTTCTCTGTTTTGCTGTTTAGAATTTTTATCTGTTATTTGAATTTATGACTAAAAATGATCTATTTTGTCCATGGAATTTCATGCAATTGCAAATACTAGGTGATGGAAGTAGCTTCCTGGACTATGGCTTGAGTGAAGCTGATCCTGAGGTTCATGCAATTATTGACAAGGAAAAGGACCGGCAATTTAAAAGTCTTGAGCTTATTGCTTCTTAGAATTTTACATCTAGAGCAGTGATGGAAGCAGTTGGTTCGTGCCTCACAAACAAGTACTCAGAAGGATTGCCGAGTAAAAGGTAAAGGTCTCTTTGATTTAAGAAAATGTTTTTCATTTTCATTTTTTCAAGATTTAGAAAACATGTTTTTTTTGGTATCCAATTTTTGTTCTTGGAAAATGAGAATATTAAAAATGTTTTTGATTTATTCATTTTCAAAGAATTAAAATTTCGTAAAATTTCATTGTACATGTAAGGTACTATGGTGGCGATGAGTACATTGATGAGCTTGAAACCCTATGTCAACAAAGGGCTTTGGCTACATTTCATGTAGATGGAAATAAGTGGGGCGTTAATGCTCAAACATTATGATGGAAGCTTGCTTGTGGGGCTTCTATGGAGGCTGGAACTTTGAGCTTCAATGAGGTCCTTTAATGGTGATTTTCCACCATGGAGATGCAGCGGAAGACAAAGGAGAAGAGGTGAGAGGAGGCGCCATCCACTAGGAAATAAGCCATGGAAGAAGGAGCTTCACCACCAAGATGAGCCTTGGATAAGAAGCTTGGAAGGATGCTTCAATGGAGGAAAAGAAAGAGGGAGAGAAAGAGAGGGGGGGGAGCACGAAATTGAAAGAATAAAAGAGGGAGAGAAGTGGAACTTTGAAGTATGTCTCACAAGATTCTCATTCATCAAAGTTACAACAAGTGTTACACATGTTTCTATTTATAGACTAGGTAGCTTCCTTGAGAAGCTTTCTTGAGAAAACTTCCTTGAGAAGCTTCTTTGAGAAAACTTCCTTGAGAAGCTAGAGCTTAGCTACACACACCCCTCTAATAACTAAGCTCACCTCCTTGAGAAGCTTCCTTGAAAAGATTCCTAAAGAAGCTAGAGCTTAGCTACACACACCTCTCTAATAGCTAAGCTCACCTCCTTGAGATGAGAAGCTAGAACTTAGCTACACACCCCCTATAATAGCTAGGCTCACCCCCATGACAAAATACATGAAAATACAAAAAAAAGTCCCTACTACAAATACTACTCAAAATGCCTCGAAATACAACAACAACAACAACAACGCCTTATCCCACTAGGTGGGGTCGGCTACATGGATCAACTTCCGCCATAATGTTCTATCAAGTACCATACTTCTATCCAAACCATTAATTTCGAGATCCTTTTTGATAACCTCTCTTATAGTCTTTTTGGGTCTTCCTCTGCCTCGAATTGTTTGTCTTCTCTCCATCTGGTCTACTCTCCTCACTACAGAGTCTACCGGTCTTCTCTCTACATGCCCAAACCACCTAAGTCTATTTTCCACCATCTTCTCTACAATAGGCGCTACTCCAACCCTCTCTCTAATAGCTTCGTTTCTAATTTTATCCTGTCGAGTCTTACCACACATCCACCGCAACATCCTCATCTCCGCTACACCTACTTTATTCTCATGTTGGCTCTTGACCGCCCAACATTCTGTTCCGTACAAAATCGCCGGTCTTACCGCAGTCCGATAAAACTTTCCCTTTAGCTTGATCGGTACCTTTGCATCACATAACACCCCCGATGCTTTTCTCCATTTCATCCATCCTGCTTGAATGCGATGATTCACATCCCCGTCAATTTCCCCATCATCCTGTATTATAGACCCAAGATATTTAAACCGTGTGACTTGAGGGATAATATGGTCTCCTATTTTCACCTCTGAGTTAGAAACCCTCCTTCTTTTGTTGAACTTACATTCCATATACTCCGATTTGCTTCTGCTTAGGCGAAAGCCATGTGTTTCTAGAGCTCGTCTCCAAGTTTCCAACCTCTCATTCAGCTCCTCCCTCGACTCTCCAAGGAGGACTATGTCATCTACAAAAAGCATGCATCTCGGCGCTATCTCTTGGATTTGTTCCGTGAGGACATCCAGAATCAAGGTAAAAAGGTAGGGGCTAAGGGTTGACCCTTGATGTAAACCAATTGTGATGGGAAAATCGTCTGACTCTCCACCCTGTGTCCTAACACTAGTCGATACCCTATCATACATATCTTGGATAGCTCGAATATATGCAACCCTAACCCCTTTCTTCTCTAGAGCTTTCCACAAAATCTCTCTAGGCACTCTATCATACGCTTTCTCCAAGTCAATAAAAATCAAGTGCAAGTCTTGTTGGGCCATGCGATATTGCTCCATCACCCGCCGTAATAAATAAATCGCTTCCATGGTCGACCTTCCCGGCATGAAACGAAATTGATTCTCAGTAACTTGAGTCTCCTTTCTTAATCTCCGTTCGATCACTCTTTCCCATAATTTCATGGTATGACTCATGAGCTTGATTCCCCTATAATTTGCACAATTTTGTATATCCCCCTTGTTCTTATAGATTGGCACTAACGTGCTTCTCCTCCATTCCTCCGGCATGCGTTTTGACCTCATAATTTCGTTAAAGAGTTCGGTGAGCCACTCAAGACCTCTATCTCCAAGAGTTTTCCACACTTCAATAGGTATGTTGTCTGGCCCCACCGCCTTACCATTACTCATTCTTTTCAACGCTTCCTTTACTTCCTGTTTCTGAATCCGACGATAGTACTTATAGTTCCGGTCCTCTTCTCTTGTGTCTAGACTGCTAGAGTCATATCCATATTCATCATCAAATAAGTTGTGGAAATACGCCTTCCACCTTTCCTTGATATCTTTTTCATGCACTAAGACTTTGCCTTCTTCATCCTTAACACACTTTACTTGATCCCAATCTCTAGTCTTCCTCTCTCTACCCTTAGCAAGCCTATATATAGATCTTTCTCCGTCCCTGGTTCCTAGAGCTTGGTATAGTCCGTCAAAAGCTTGGGCTCTTGCCTCACTCACCGCCTTTTTGGTTTCATTTCTAGCTATCTTATACTTATCCCAAGTTTCAGAATTTCTACACCTAGACCACTCCTTGAAACACTCCTTTTTTACTCTAACTTTGCTCTGAACATTTTCATTCCACCACCACGATTCTTTACCCCTAGGTCCAAAACCTCTAGATTCACCCAACGTCTCTTTAGCCACTTTAATAATCTCTTGGGACATCTTGTTCCACATATCATTTGCACTTCCTTGTGATTGTCCACACCAACCCTCCCATATCTTTTGTTGGAAGAATCCTTGTTTCTCACCCTTCAAGTGCCACCATTTGATCCTTGGTGCTACCAGAGGACTTCTTCTCTTTGCCCTATCTCTAATTCTTACATCCATAACCAAAACTCTATGTTGGGTAGTCAAGCTCTCTCCCGGGATAACTTTACAGTTCAAGCAATACTTCCTATCAGACTTCCTGATAAGGAAGAAATCTATCTGAGAACATGTCCCTCCACTTTTGTAAGTGATAAGATATTCCTCTCTTTTCTTAAACCATGTATTGGCTATAGAAAGATCCAAAGCCTCCGAAAACTCCAAGATGGATTTACCCTCCCCATTCATCTCCCCTAGGCCAAAACCCCCATGCACCCCCTCAAAACCTCTAGCCACGCTACCTACATGTCCATTGAGATCCCCTCCTAGGAAAACTTTCTCTCCTTGGGGTATATCCTGAAGTACCCCTTCTAGATCCTCCCAAAATTTTACCTTAAAGTGTTCTGCTAACCCAACCTGAGGTGCGTACCCACTAATAACATTAAAGGTGTCCTGTCCCACTACCAATTTTAAGACTATGATACGATCTCCTACTCTTCTTACATCCACGACATCCTTCTTCCACTCCTTGTCCACAATAATCCCTACCCCATTTCTTGATCTGATTTTTCCCGTATACCACAGCTTAAATCCCGATTTGTCTAATTCTTTCGCTTTTTCACCTGTCCACTTAGTTTCTTGTAGGCACATAAAATTGATCTTCCTCCTCACCATAACATCCACTATTTCCATAGATTTTCCAGTAAGTGTGCCTATATTCCATGTACCAAATCGAATCCTCCTGTCATGAACTAGCTTCTTTACCCACACCCGTTCACGAAAATGTGGGAACCCTTGCTTACTTTTCACTACATCCGGGCGGCGATGCAGCGGCCCTTGCTCTTTTGACACTGTACTCGAGCCATACAGCGCGTTGCTTCCGGGCAACGACCTAGCATTCACATTATTATGTAATTGATCCATGTCATAGAGATTCGACAAAGTTTAACGTTGGCTGTCGAAATACAAGGCTAAAACCCTATACTACTAGAATGGCCAAAATACAAGGCCTAAACGAAGGAAAAAAACCTATTCTAATATTTACAAAGATAAGCGGGCTCATACTTAGCCCATGGGCTCAAAATCTACCCTAAGGCTCATGAGAACCCTAGGGCCTTCCCTTGGATCTCTGGCCCAATCTACTTGGAGTCTTCTATCCAATGCCCTTGCAAGGTAGGATTGCATCATTCCCTCCACCTTGGAAAGGATTTGACCTCAAATCCCGAGGTTCTTCATACTCTGGGCTCCTTCCCTCGACACCTGTAAAAAGAACAAAAACATATGTATTAGTGGTGTTTAGATGAGCCTTGGATAAGAAGCTTGGAAGGATTCTTCAATGGAGGAAAATAAAGAGGGAGAGAAAGAGAGAGGGGGGAGCACGAAATTGAAGGATTAAAAGAGGGAGAGAAGTAGAACTTTGAAGTATGTCTCACAAGACTCTCATTCATCAAAGTTACAACAAGTGTTACACATGTTTCTATTTATAGACTAGGTAGCTTCCTTGAGAAGCTTTCTTGAGAAAACTTCCTTGAGAAGCTTCTTTTAGAAAACTTCCTTGAGAAGCTAGAGCTTAGCTACACACACCCCTCTAATAACTAAGCTCACCTCCTTGAGAAGCTTCCTTGAAAAGATTCCCAAAGAAGCTAGAGCTTAGCTACACACACCTCCCTAATAGCTAAGCTCACCTCCTTGAGATGAGAAGCTAGAACTTAGCTACACACCCCTTATAATAGCTAAGCTCACCCCCATGACAAAATACATGAAAATACAAAAAAAATCCCTACTACAAATACTAGTCAAAATGCCTGAAAATACAAGGTTAAAACCCTATACTACTAGAATGGCCAAAATACAAGGCCTAAATGAAGGAAAAAACCTATTCTAATATTTACAAAGATAAGCGGGCTCATACTTAGCCCATGGGCTCAAAATCTACCCTAAGGCTCATGAAAACACTAGGGCCTTCCCTTGGATCTCTGGCCCAATCTATTTGGAGTCTTCTATCGAATGTCTTTGCAGGGTAGGATTGCATCACTTTATATGGTTCCCTAGCTAATTTTGCAGTATTCACTGCAGTTCTTAAACCACATGACCGAATAATGGTAAATTATTTTCCCCGCACTGGATTTTGACTATTCCAATTGGTAGCCCATTATTGTAATTGTTCTAATGTACAATGGCATGTTACCAGGATTTGAACTTGCCTCACGGAGGACATTTGTCTCATGGATTCATGACACCTAAAAAATGTGTATCGGCTACATCAATTTATTTTGAATCTATGCCTTATTGACTTGATGAATCAACAGGTGTTTTTTGTTTTCTCTTTAAAATTATTACAAATATATTGGCTCCTTTGTAACATAAATTATTCTTTGACCCACATCGGAATCACAATAGGTCTTATTGATTATGATATGCTGGAGAAAACTGCTACTCTCTTTCGACCAAAACTCATTATTGCTGGTGCAAGTGCTTATCCTCGAGACATTGACAGCCCTCGCATGAGAAAAGTATGTTTTGTACTTATGCATTTTCTGGAATTATAAATTGCTCTTGATCTAATATGTCTCTGCATTATATGGTTTTATTCTTGGCAAAAAGCTAATTACATCTTATATGCATGGGAAGATTGCAGATGAAGTAGGTGCTTTTCTTATGATGGATATGGCTCAGATACATATTGTTATTATTCCAAGAATCAAGCAGGTTATCAGATATGAAGGATGCATCCAAAAATAAGTGATGAAAAATGGTCTTCACCATATAGCAATATCACTAGGTTATGTTGCTTCTAAAGTAATGACCAAGTTGTAAGTGATGAGCACTAGACAATAATAGAAATGAAACATGGCAGATATAGGACTTACAAGTAAGACATCTCTAATTTGTGTCCTTTTTAAATCAATTATGGAAGCACCATTCAATGCCCCGGAAAGTTGTGAAGTATTCTCATAAAATCTGAATTCTGTAACAGGATCAGCAGGAAAATCCATGCTGAACTTCACCATTTTGCGAGTGAGGCACTAGTGATATGGATCGCTGGGATCTTTTTGGCAGCTAATACTCCAGATATCGTCACAAATTTAATAACATCGGTATCCACCAAACCAGATGAGAATAGTGTGTGCGTAGTAGCTAATGTGGCATGACCACAAAGTTTAACCTGCAAAAGGTGGTTCAAGATAATGTTAGATAAGTGATTTAATATCATGGACCTCAAAGATCCAATTTTATCTAATAAGTCAAGATTTTTAATGTTGGGTTCTAACTCAACTATAAGAAAACTTATAAGGTGAAGTTAACAAAACTTAACATATGTTAGTTGTTTGATAAAGGCCTAATAACAAGTGTGCCAATAAATCCAACAAGATTAATTGGGATAGATTTTGGTATCATCATAAAATTTTAATTTGAAACTATCTCAACCTCAAAATTATCATAATGGGTATTTTCTTTTATAATAAGAAAGTAGGTAAATCATACTTTCATTTACAATAAAATCGTATATCAAAACGCGATTTCACTTTTTATTTTTATTAAAATATATTTTTTTAAAATTAAAATCATATTTTAACCTGATTTAATTTTTTATTATTAACTGTTGAATTCGTATATCAATATACGATTTCAATTTTTTTAAAATAACTAAAAAAATGTTGAAATCATATGTGGGTATATGATTTCAAATTTAAAAAATTGAAATTATGTCTTAAAATACAATTTTAATGTAAAATATCTTCTGTAACATCGTGTTTTAAAGTATGATTTTTTCAAGTTCTTATAGTATATGATTTTTTTAATTCATATTCTTATAAATATTATGAATATATATCTATTTAATCTTCAACCTGGCTTAAATTTAAATGCATGTCAAAACTTTAAAATTGCACTAATCAAGCGATCCATGCGTATGCACGGGTTGCAAACTAGTTTACAGATCAAAACACATGAATTCAATAAATTATTCAATGAAAATTGGACCATTTTGTCAAGTGCATGCCTAGTGGAGAGATAATGATCTTGACATATTAAGAGTAAAATATAATTTTTAATTCTTAAATTATGCACTTGGCGTTAATTTAATTTTTTAAATGTGTGACACGAAATTATTTTCTTATAAAATGTAAATTAATACAAAAAATAGTCCGATTTTAAAATTTTATATGGTATTCATTTAAATTATTGTATTTGTTCTAAAATAATTGAATAATTGTAAGTTGAGTTTAGATCGTTTAGCAAATAATTTAGTTTTATAGTACTTATAATATTAAACTATCATCAAATATATTTGAAAATATAAAATAATAACTTAATCATAGTTTATTTTTTAGTTTTTTTTAAAATTTTTTGAAAAGAAATATATTACCAATATTTATTAGGCAACGAACACTACTACAAATGTGATTTTTATAGCATTTTTTTTATGTAACACTTAATAAAAATATTACTAAAAACTTTTTACGGCATTAAAAAAATGTCTCAAAATTATGAATAATTGTTACAAATATGTTTTTGTAACATATATCAAATGTTGCGAATTACTTATGTTGTTAAAGTCTTTTTGTGACATTTTAAGGCTTTGACAGCATAGACTATATGCAAGATTTGATAAAATATCACAAAAGCATATAAGTAACATTAATTTATAATTTGATAATATTTTTTAATGTGACCAAAGGTTTTTAAAAACATTTTTATTACGTGACAGACAAAAAAATATTACTAAAAGTCATATGAGTAATAGTTAAATTATTATTTCCGATTAATTTTTTTAAAAAAAGTTTAATCATCGGTCGACAATTGTTTACTTTTAACATTAGTGGCGTCCCGTTGTCCACTTGAAATTGTGGAGCAGAATAATTTAAAAATTTTATGGTCTGAGCTTTATAAATAAATGAAAAGCTTTTCTGAACAAATCACGCAAAATGAGTCAAATGACCTATGCATTCCGGTAATGCAAAGACGGCATTTACGACAAATATAAGCACTTACCTATGTGTGGAGAAAGCATAAAAGTGTCCATGGCATATCTACATTTTTTTTTTGGTACTACATGTCATATCTACATTGATATCATATAAAGGTTATTTGAAGAGGGTGACTAATCCATAAAAAAAAAAAAAGGTGGAGTAAAGGGTCTTTTGTTGTTATTGCCTTTCTTACTCGAAATCTTTCCAATAATGTGAACAAGACAATCTATGATGAATTGGTTTGGTCTGCTTAGAGTTCATTAATGAGAGGAAGACGTTGTGTAATTGCACGATCCAATACGGAGCATTCCACATTTGTGATTAATAGCAACAAAGTTGAACATGATTATAATATGAATATAATGAATCCAAAAGAGAAATAAGACAAGTTTACTTAATCGGATGATAGTTATGTGCTTACAAAGCCTTGGAAGGCCTTCCAATATTTCTCTCTATGCTAGTTTTCTTCTCATGCATATGTAGCTTACACCCTTAGTATATATATAGGATCTATGTTATTCTATATACTTCACTCCATTGTATATCTATAAAGCTTTTAGTTTTAGCTTGTTGTACTTGTTTTAATTACTTGCCCTTTAAGTTAGTTGTTGTGAGACCATGGCTACTTCAATGAAGCTAAGACAGTTTGTTCTCTTGCTAATTGTTCTCACATTGCTTGTAGTGAGTTCAGAAGCAATACAAGTCCCTGAGTTCTCAACATTGAGCAAAAAGATAAATAGGAAACTTGGCTTACGTGAATTGATCAACAATGTGCGAAATGGTGGTGAGTGGCACCAAAAGAGGTCAATGCTAGGTGGAAGGTTGGAGAGAGTTTCACCTGCAGGGCCAGATAGTCAACATCACTAGCCATTACTATATGTCAAATCGACATTTATTGTTAGCTAATAAAACAATAAAACAATGTGTTGCTCGTTTTGACATGAATCTAATAATTAAGTTGAAAGTCGTTTATAAATGTACTATTTTTCACTTTGCACTAGTGCCTGCTAAATCCGTAGGTGAAAATGTAAAGAGTGGGGGGTGCGGTGCAACATGTTGATACTTGTCAATTTGTCACCTCATTTTCACTCCGATAGTCTATTTTCTTTTTCTCTACAATTTTTTTAATCAGTAAAAGTATATATATATATATATATATATATATATATATATATATATATATATATATATATATATATGGATGCGCATAACCATATACAAGATCCAATGGTAGTCCCTACAATTTTGTTGCCACACACGGTTACCCAATATTAACACCAGAAATGTAAATGTAGGATAACCATGAGCCATCAGTCCCCGCTTTAAAGAAACAACCCCTTACAAAAAACCAAGCAAAATTCAAAGGGGTCAGCTATTGTAATACAGAGGCATTAAAAGTTTCTCACAAATAAACCCAACACGTAGGATACATGATAAGAGCTTATGGAACAGATCAATAAATGTAGTGCTGCTTCAATTATTGATGTTAAAATATCCCACCAACCAAGACCTGCTACCAACGTGAATATTCTCCCTGCATGTATGCATGTCCATCCCACTCCACACATCATAGTAATCTACAAATCGACTCCAGTAGACTCTATATTATGAGATTTCCTTCAAGCAGGTCAGTGTATTCATGTTCCATCGTGAGAATGTCCCTAAATCAGCTGAAATGAGATTTTTCAGCCAAAACCAACCAAAAAATTTAATGTCTTGTAGCAGCTTGTGGTTATCAAAATTAGCTTGTCTAAAGACACAGATTGCGTGCTTTCCAAATATTCCATACCACCGACGCCCAAATAACCATACGCACATGACCAGTTTTGGTAGATGATTGTTGGCCTCAATGTTGCAGAAAATGTAAATCAGTAGATGAAGGTTGCACTGTTGTTTCCGCAAACCAATTGTAGCATTCAGTCCATATGCTCCTAGTACATTGGCAGAGGAAGAAAATATGCTCTATAGTTTCATTTTCAGAATTACAGAGTGAGCATAGTATTGAATTCATTTGGACTCCTCTCCTCTCCAAATTTTCAAGGTAGCCTCTTTTGCACCAACCTCCATATAAAACATTGCACTTTTGGTGGGATGTGCAAGTTTCAAATCTTTGTATAAATCTCTTGGGTTTGGTTGTCCTCCAATCCGTCATAAATGGTCCAATAGGCTGAGTTGGGCAAATATAATGCATTGGGTCCCCCAGATCAAGTTCATGCATCATGAGCGGTCTTTAGAGTTACATTTTGAAGCTTTCCTTGTAGTTCTTCACGTAGAGACTCCTCCCATGCAAAGTGTGGCCTCCTCCTCTTTAAGTTCCATTTCCAAAAATCCCCCTTCCGAAAACCCAAGTCTTGGATTGGATCATATTGTTGGGTGGATGTCAAGTGGAGCCTTGGATACATTGATGCTAGAGATGTTCATCTAACCAAGTATCATGCCATATCTCCACAACCACAACCAATATCCCATTTGAAGTTAGATATCAACCAATTAGATGATTCTTTACCGCCACATGTTGCACACAAATCACGCCACCAAATATATGAAGCATTTGATAGATTTTCATCAAGAGCCCCCTCCAACCTCCATATTTGGATTCTAAGATCTTGACCCACAAAGCATCTCTTTGGTAGAATAAATTCCATCTCCATTTACCAAGTAGTGGTTCATTGAAGATTATAGGATTTTATCCCCAAACCTTCATGCTCCTTTGGTCTAGGAATCTTTTTTCAACTCACCCAATTTATTTTCCTCTCTACATCATTACCCCCCCCCCCCCCCCCTCCAAAAAAAAACCAAGGAAGTTTCTTTGTAAACTCTCAATTTTTTTTCACCACACCCAATGGGATTTTAAAGAAGGACATGAAAAACAAAGGGAAAGAGAAAATAACAGAATTAATTAAACAAACCCTTCCCTCCATTGACAATCATCTATGCTTCCATGAGCTCAATCTTCTAGCCACTTTATCAACAATCGGTTTCTAAGTATCTTCCTTCCTTGGATTGGCATCATCAATGGGAATGCCAAGATACACAAATGACAATTTAACAATCTTGCAATTCATGATAGAAGAAAATCTCTTCAAGGTATTACCTTCAACCCCAATGGCACCAAAGAAGAATTTGTGGTAGTTCACTTTGAAGCCCACTATGAGCTCAAATTTTCTCAACATGTTTTTGATTGTAAGACTTTGATGGAAGCTTGCTTGAGAAGCTTCTATGGAGGCTGGATCTTTCAGCTTCAATGAGATCCTTCAATGGAGATGCAACAAAAGATAAAGGAGAAGAGGTGAGAGGAGGCGTCATCCCCTAGGGAATAAACCATGGAAGGAGGATCTTCACCACCAAGAGAGTGCCTTCGATAAGAAGCTTGAAGAGGAAGCTTCAATGGAGGAAAAGAATGAGAGAGAGATAGACGGGGGGGGGGGGGGGGACACGAAATTGAAGAAGAAAAAGAGAGAGAGAAGTTGAACTTTGAAGTGTGTCTCACAAGTTTCACATTCATCAAAGTTATGACAAGTGTTACACATGCTTCTATTTATAGCCTAGGTCATTAAGTAAATGAAAGCTTCCTTGAGAAGCTAGAGCTTAGCTACAGACACCCCTCTAATAGCTAAGCTCACCTCCTTGAGATGACAAGCTAGAGCTTAGCTACACACACTCCTCTAATAGCTAAGCTCATCCCTATGCCAAAATACATGAAAATACAAAAAAGGCCATACTACAAAGACTACTCAAAATGCCCTGAAATGCAAGGCTAAAATCCTATACTACTAGAATAGCCAAAATATAAGGCCCAAAAGAAGGAAAACCAAATATAATATTTACAAATATAAATGGACCCAACCTTGGCCCATGGGCTCAGAAATCTACCCTCATGTTCATAAGAACCTTAGGGCCGTCTTCAGCAGCTCTAGCCCAATCCACTTGTAGCCTCCTACTCATGGCTTTGGTGACTTGTCCTTTCATAGGGAGGATTGCATCATCCCCTCCCCCTTGAAGAGGATTTGACCTCAAATATGTTGGTTCCTCCCTCTTAGCATTAGCTCTACCTGCAAAAGAAATTAAATCAGAAATGTTAAAAGTGGTGCTAACTCCATACTCTTCTGGGAGTTCCAACCTATGGGCATTGTCATTGACCTTTTCCAAGACCTGAAAAAGGTTCATCACCTCTAGCACTAAGCTTGGATTTCCTCAAATTAGGGAATCTATCCTTCCTAAGATGGAGCCAAACCCAATCCCCCTCATTAAGAACTAGCTCCTTTCTTCCTCTATTGCTTTTAGTTGCATACACCTTCGTTTGGTTCTTTATTTGGTTCCTAACCCTCTCATGCAACTTCTTTACAAACTCTAACCTAGATTCCCCTTCTTTATGTATAAAAGAAGTGTTAAGTGGGATGGGAATGATGCAATCATACCCCCAAGGGAATTGGATAGAAGACTCCAAGAATATTGGGCCAGAGATGCAAGAGAAGGCCCTAGGGTTTTCATGAGCCTTTGGGTAGATTTTGGGCCCATGGGCTAAGTATGAGATCACTTATCTTTGTACATATTAGATTAAGATTTCATTATATTTGGGCCTTGTATTTAGGGCTCCATAATATAGATATGGTACCCTAGAAATGTAGGATTTTTCAGCTCTTGTATTTTAGGGCACCTAGACTAGTTTTTATATTAGAGGTAGTTTTTTAATTTCACATGCATTAAGTGAATATTTGATGTGTATGGTGGGAAATAAATTTAATTGAATTGGGAGAAGCCTAATCCAATTAAATTTTAGAGGGGGGGTGAGCATTTGCTTGCTACACCCCATTGCCACATCATATAGTCACACTTTGTGCATGTCCTTCATGCTTTACATGCCTCATGACACCTAAGCACACTTAGTGGAGAATCTTGAACTTGATCTTTGATTAGTGGGCTGAACCATAGCTAAAACTCACTAACCATAATTAGTGAAATTTTGCCTCCACGATTTTGCTTTACAAATTCAATTTCAAATTCAAGTGAAATTTGAATAGAAATTCAAAGTTCCCTCCAATTTTGTGTGACACTTAGGCTATAAATAAAGGTCATGTGTATGCATTTTTTCAACTTTGATCATTTGATAATTACACTTCAAAGTTCAGACCACTTTTGAGGCACAAAATTTCGTGCTCCTTCTCCCTTCACTCATCTTCTCCTACCTTCTAGCTCTTATCCATGGCTTCGTATGGTGGTGAGCTTCTTCTCGACTCATTTTCTCCTTGAAGTGGCATCTCCAATCATCTTTCTTCCATCTTCATTCTACTGCCATTAATCTTCAAGAAGCAAAGGACTCCATTGATGAAGAAGATCCAAGGCCTAGAAGCTCCAATGGAGGTACATCATGTGGTATCAAGAGCATCTTCATCTAGGTGATGTTCTTTTGCTTCCTCTATCTTTTTGTTCGGTCAATTGACTTAAATTCCTTGTTCTTCATCTTATTCTCCATGTATATCCTCCATTGTCTTGTGTTTTGGTGCTGTTTAGAGTAGATTCAAAAAAATAAACCGATTAAATCTTAGATCTACACTTGTTCTTGCATTTCTATGGTTCAAATTTTATAGATCTACTCTTAAATCATGTTTTTATGTTGATTTTAGGTTCTATAATTTTTTAGTAATAATCATCTTGTGTTGAACCTTTAGATCTAAATTTTCTTCCAAAATATTGATTAGAAAAAAAAACACAAAAATCTAAGTGAACTTAATCCATGTTGTCCTAGAGTCATGTTTAGTCATAATAATTGTCACATTATGTTCTATGTTTATGTTGAATTTTTTTTTGTTGATTGAATTCTAGATACATATGTTCATGTATTATTGTCATTCTTAGCTTATCTTTTTAATTTTGAGTCTAATTCATGCATGTTATTTAGTTCATAACATGTTCTAAATCAATTCCTAGAAGTAGTCTTGTTGTTGAACTATTTTATTTTTGTTTTCTAAGTTTCCTACATGATGCCTATGATGAAGTTGAGTTGTGGTGCTGAGTTGTGGCTGGATTTGTGAATCAAAGTTAGTCTTAAGCTCTCTTGAATTATGTTATTCAAGATAATTGAGCATAAGCAAACACAAATTGTAACTATCCAAGCCTTAAGCAACATAAACACTACTCTTGATTTCTAGGTTGAAATCGTTAGTGCTAGCAGCTTGAACATACGAACTTGTATAAATTACTGGGAATTGGTCACTACGAATTTTATGCTAAAATTTTTACTAAATTTTCTAGACATCTGGACCAAAATTATAAATAAAGAACCAAGCGATTTGGATAAAAGGAAAAGATAAGAAAAATCACACAAGTTGGCAGAAAAATCAGTGTCTAGGAAAAAAAAGTGAAAGGAAAGTGTGCTTGTTGTTTTGGCTCGAAATTTGTTCTATAATTGGTGCCTATTTTATACCAATCTTAGTTCTGAAATTTCAATTGAAAATTAGTGTGAAAACAAGTCCCAAAACTATAGGTTTCTTGAGTCTTATTTTTTTTTTTGTTTCTTTACTCTACTCTAGAGCCATTCTAGGTTTCTCTTTACTCGTAGCTTGCTTTTCTATGTTTTTCATTGCTTTAATTGTTGAATAATCCTTGAAAACTTGTCTTGTTAAAAATCTATTGGTTTAGCTTTCATTTCATTTTTTGGTCTTTGGTTATTGCTTGTCTCTTTGTTTCCTTGTTTGTGAGTTGCCATATAGGGAAATGGAAAGGAGGATTGGTGTCATCCCTTGAAGAATTTGATTCAAGAAGCAAGGGGCCAACAACCTTAAGAGCCATTGGACTAAGAAACACTCCAAATTGAGTGAAACAACACAAAGAGAATAGCCACCAAAATTGAAGACTTTTTTTTTTGTTTTTGTAATTTTGTATTTGGCAATTTTCTTTGCTTTCAAATTTTGTAACATAAATGCCTTTCATTGGAAGTAAATTGGGAGCCTCCAATAGGTCACCCTACTTCTATTTGTGTGTAATAATTTTAGGCAATTTTTACTTAGGATAGTGAGTGTTTTGTTGGGAACCTTAAATGAGGTCATCCAAACACTCTTAGGATCCGCCTAGTTTACATTTCTTGCATTATAATTTCTTGCTTATTTTCATAGCTTATTTCATTTACCTTCCATTGCAAACCGCCTAGATCGCTTGCCTTTTACCAATTAGTTTTTACCTTATCTTTCACACCTCTTTTAGTGCTTATTTTGGCTAGTTTCAACCATAGTTTCTTTTACCTTTTGTTTTCAAACCCCCAACAAGAAAGAATCACAACTTAGGAACCAACATGAGTCTTCATTCTTCATCTAGTGTTAATGGTGCAGGTTCTACTCCTAAGGACCCCTTGTATAAGATATTAGATAAGTTGAGATCCCTTAAGTTGTGGAAAGAAAAAAAAGAGAGAAAAGAAAAAGGAAAAAAAGAGTGGAAGAAATAAGTCAACATGAAAGAGAGAAAATAAGAGAGGAAGAAAGAAGAAAAATAATGAAAGAAATGAAAAGAGAAAAACATGCCTCCTATATTAGTCATGACTCTTGCAAGAGTTTAAGTGAAGAACTTAGTTACTATTATAGAGGGTGCCATAGTTCACATACTAAACATCATTCCCAAAGAAGAGAAAAGGATAGACGACCTTAAGAGGTTAACGACTCTTAGATTGGGAAAAGAAGGTTGAACAACTCTTTGCTTGGCATCATATTAGCTAAGAGAGAAAAGTTCCATTGGCTACCCTTAGCTTTCAAGGGTATGCCCTCTATTGGTGGACTTTCCTTGTTAGGGAATGAAGGATTCATGGGGATCCTCCAGTAGAGTATTGGAATGATCTTAAGAGTGCCCTTAGAAAGAGGCACATTCCCTTTTACTATGAAAGGAGCTTATGGACAAGCTCCAAAGGCTTAGACAAGGGAGTATGAGTGTTGAAGAATATAGACCACAAATGAAACTACTCCTTTTAAGAGCTGGACTTAGGGAGGAGAAAAGAACAAGCATAGCTAGGTTCTGTTGGACCTTGTGGCCTCAATAACTTACGAAAGGGTGAATTAATTTTCCACTAACAAACTTTTAACCCCCTTCTAAAAGAGATAGGCTCAGAATGCAGAAGATGCAACAATCAATTTAATAATGTTCTTTAAACATGCAAGACACAATTGATTGCAACAAAATAAATAAGATAAGGGAAGAGAGAATGCAAACACAGTTTTATACTGGTTCCGTAAATTTCGTGCCTACGTCTAGTACTCAAGCAACTCACTTGAGATTTTCCACTCCCTTTGTAAAAATCCGTTTACAAAGTCTGAAACCACACAGGGACAACCCTTCCCTTGTGTTCAGCATTTCTTACAACTTAAGAGACCCTCGGTCCCTTAATCAATCTCATTGAATGAGAAGAAAGAAGAAGAAGTTTCTCTCTTTAAGAGAAGGATATTACAATTGAAGTCCATGGATGAACTCTTAATGGATTTGCAAGTGTTTGCCCAAGAGTTTCTTTTGAGAGATCATTTGGCGATGAAGTTCTCTTGGAATCTCTCTCATTTTCTTTTGAGAGGATAAGACATTTTGGACCAGCAAAAATCTCTTCCAATTTCGTCCCAAGTCACACATATATATAGGCCTTTGATGGCCATTCAAAATCCGAATGATAAGATGTGATTGTTGGTGATATTTCTTGAAAATCCTCTCTGGTAATCGATTACATAGTTATTTTTCTTGAATAGTTGTGACTCTTCATTTAAAATTTGAATTCCCAACGTTTAGAGTCTCTGGTAATCGATTACATATGATGTGTAATCGATTACACACTTTCAAACCATTGGTAATCGATTACATGTATTGGTAATCGATTACATGTGCCTTGGATGACTTGAAACCTTTCATTTTGAGGCAAGGCTTGATCTTGAAGAAATCTTGAATCAAGGCTTTGTTTGTTGAAACAATCTTGTATTAATCTTGAAGCAAATGAGCCTTGTTTGATTCTTCTTTTGACATCATCAAAATCATGTATACATACATTTACATTCTCCCCCTTTTTGATGATGACAAACATGTGATTTCTTCTCGACATCATCAAAGCTTGCATGATTTACATTCTCCCCCTTTTTGATGATGACAACCACCTGTAGATTAGGAGCAATAACAAAAGAAAATATCGATTTGCATATAGTTTTACTCCCCCTTGGTTTTGCAATGATTGCTTATATGAGACAATTGAAGATTTCATAGATTTCATATATAAAACATTGTCTCATAAAGAATAGATAATTTCCTTTACTATTTTATCTTCTATCTTGGTATCAGGTTCCTTAGTGGGCTTCATATGGAAGTGAGGGACAAAGTTGAACTCCTTCCACATAGGAACCTAGATGAGCTAGTCCAACTTTGTATAAGAATGGAGCAATAACTTAAAAGAAAGCCTTCAAAATCTTATTGCTTTCACTCTTACACAAGGAAGGGCCAAGCCCAAGGAATTTTGGGGGATGCACCTTCAAAACCCAAGGAAGATAAGGGTAAGACCATAGAGAAATCCACCCCTATGACTAGTTCCCAAGAAAGGACTAGCAACATTAAATGCTTAAAATGCCTTGGGAGAGGTCACATTGTCTCTCAATGCCCCACAATGAAAACCATGATTAAGAGGGGTCAAGATATTTATAGTAGTCAAGAGGAGACTACTTCTTCCCCTTCCTCTAGTGGAAGTGAAGATGAAGTAAGGGTTGAAGAGTCTAGTGAAAAAGTCTACCCCGATCAAGAAGGTGACCTTGTAATGGTTAGAAGGTTCCTTGGAGGTCAATCTTGTGATCTATCTCAATCCCAAAGAGAGAACATCTTAGACCTTACTCCCATAGGAGAGAAAAGGAAAGAAAGCCTCAAGAGGCTAACATCAACCTCCAGAACAATGTAGAGGCTAACTTAGATTAGGAAATAAGGGTAGAGCAACAACTTAAAAGGAAATCTACTTCAAAATCTTATGGCTTTCACTCTTATCCAAAGAAAGAGCAAGGTCAAGGCATCTTAGGGGTTACACCTTCTAAGCCCAAAGATGATAAGGGAAAGACAATAGAAAAGCAACCCCTTAAGGCTAGTATGCAAGAGAAGACTAGCTCCATGAAGTGCTTTAAATGTCTTGGAAGAGGACACATTACTTCTCAATGCCCCACCAAGAAAACCATGATTATGAGGGCCAAGACATTTATAGTAGCCAAGATGAGGCTACTACTTCACCTTCCTCTAGTGAAAGTGAAGAAGCAAAAGGGAAAGAATCTAATGAAGAGATCTACCCCCAAGAAGAAGGACAACCTTTAATGGTTAAGGAGGAGTGTAAGGAGGTAAGTGTCTCCTCCAAGAGGTTAGCTAAGAAGGAAAGACATTTTGAAATAAAGACAAATATTAAAGAAATTTCCCCTCTTAGACAACCTCCACATTTTCTCCTTTGTAAAAAGACACTTGTTAGCATTGCCACACCTCTTAGGCTTGAGTTTATTCCTCAAGTAAAGGAGTTGTTGGATGAGGGTTTGGTTCGTTAGAGCTTAAATCCTTGTGCTTTGTTGGTGCCCAAAATAGGTATTATGAGGCACCAAATCCCTGTGATAGGTGGTATGATGAATCTGTTGAGTGCTGCAACCCTCTTTTGTAAAATCACCCATGTATCCAACATCTTCATGATTCACATACATAGGGACTCATTAGGTATGTTTGTTCTTATTTTTTGTTTCAATACAAACCTAGGTGCTCATATGGGACACCTTAGGTTTGTCATACTTTTTGGTAGGAGTAATCAACATGAAAATATAAGAAAAGGTACGTTTTATTACATTACTTTCCTTAATTTTTTAAATGGTGATCAAGGGGTTCCGATGAACCCTAAGAGAATAAAGGTCATTCCTGAGTGGCCCACTCCACCAAGTATAAGGAAAATTTGGGGCTTGCATGACTTAACAAACTTTTACAAAAGGTTTGTCCCATATTTTCTTATACTTGTAGCACCACTCATTGAGTTGGTGAGGAACCATGTTCCCTTATGGGAAGATGCCTAGGAAATGGGTTTTCAGACCTTACCTTACTCCAACATACCAAACACCACTAATATATATTTTTGTTCTTTTTACAAGTGTGGAGGGAAGAAGCCCAGAGTTTCAAGAACCTCGATATTTAAAGTCAAATCCTTTTCAAGGGGGAGGTAATGATGCAATCATACCCCCCAAAAGCATTGGATAGAAGACTCCAAGAAGATTGGGCCAGAGATGCAAGAGAAGGCCCTAGGGTTCTCATGAGCCTTTGGGTAGATTTCAGGCCCATGGGCTAAGTATGAGACCACTTATCTTTGTACATATTAGATTAAGGTTTCATTATATTTGGGCCTTGTATTTAGGGCTCCATAATGTAGATAAGGTACCCTAGAAATGTAGGATTTTTCAGCCCTTGTATTTTAGGGCACCTAAACTTGTTTTTGTATTAGAGGTAGTTTTTTAATTTCACATGCATTAAGTGAATATTTGATGTGTATGGTGGGAAATAAATTTAATTGAATTGCGAGAAGCCCAATCCAATTAAATTTTAGAGGGGGAGATGAGCATTTGCTTGCTACACCCCATTGCCACATCATATAGTCACACTTTGTGCATGTCCTTCATGCTTTACATGCCTCATAACACCTAAGCACACTTAGTGGAGAATCTTGGACTTGATCCTGGATTAGTGGGCTAAACCCTAGCTAAAATTCACTAATCATAATTAGTGAAATTTTGGCTCCACAATTTGGCTCTACAAATTCAATTTGAAATTCAAGTGAAATTTGAATAGAAATTGAAATTTCCCTCCAATTTTGTGTCACACTTAGGCTATAAATAGAGGTCATGTGTGTGTATTTTTTCAACTTTGATCATTTGAGAATTACACTTCAAAGTTCATACCTCTTTTGAGGCACAAAATTTTGTGCTCCTTCTCTCCTTCTCCCTTCACTCATTTTCTCCTTCTAGCTCTTATCCATGGCTTCATATGGTGGTGAGCTTCTTCTTGACTCATCTTCTCCTTGAAGTGGCGTCTCCAATCATCTTTCTTTCTTCTTCATTCCGCTGCCATTAATCTCAAAGAAGCAAAGGACTCTATTGATGAAGAAGATCCAAGGCCTACAAGCTCCACATGGAGCTACATCAGGGAATTAGGTTGAAGGATGTTAGAGGATTGAACCCATAGGAAACCTCAAAAGGGGATTGCTTGTTGGTTCTATGAACCCCCCCTTTTGTAGGCATATTCTGCATGAGGAAGATACTCATCCCAAGACTTATGGTTACCTTTTAGAAGAGCCCTTAAAAGGGTGGATAGAGACATATTCACTACCTTTGTTTGCCCATCAATTTGTGGATGGAAAGTGGTAGAGAAAAGAAGCTTAGTTCCTAGCTTAGCCCATAAGGTTTTCCAAAAGTGGCTAAGGAACTTAGCATCTCTATCTGACACAATGGTCCTAGGCAAACGATGAAGTCTCACAACTTCCCTGAATAAGAGTTTAGAGATGTGAGAAACATAATGTACCTTGTGGCATGGTATAAAGTGTGCCATCATGCTTAACCTATCCACCACCACAAAGATAGAGTCTACACCTCTTTGGGTTCTAGGAAGCCCAAGGACAAAGTCCATACTAATGTCTACCTAGAGTGCAGATTGGATAGGTAAGGATGTGTATAGCCCATGAGGCATCACCCTAGACTTGGCTTGTAAACATGCCACACACCTAGTGCAATGCTTATGGATATCTTATTTCATATGGGGTCAATAAAACTTTTCTTTGAGTAAGACAAGGGTCTTGTCTATCTCAAAGTGGCCCGTGAGCCCACCCTCATTGCTCTCTTTCACAAGTAATTTCCTAATGGATCCTTGGGGTATGCGAAGCTTTCCTTCTTTGAAAAAATACCCGTCTGCCAAATAGAGTCCGTCTTGGGCCTTTTATCCACAACTCTCATAAATGGGAGAGAAATGTTCATCTGAAGCATACAATTCCCTAATGTTATCAAATCCTAAAATTTGAGCTCTTCGGGAGCAAAACAATGTGTGCTTCCTAGAGAGGCATCATCTACCGCATTTGTTTTTCCCTTTTTGTATTTGATAACATATGAAAATTGCTCTAGGTACTTTACCCATTTTGCATGCCTTTTGTTTAACTTGCTTTTCCCTCTAATGTATTTAAGTGATTCGTGATCACTATG
This sequence comes from Glycine soja, assembly GCF_004193775.1. Lineage (NCBI taxonomy): Eukaryota > Viridiplantae > Streptophyta > Magnoliopsida > Fabales > Fabaceae > Glycine > Glycine soja. The sequence goes on from NC_041013.1 coordinate 30,718,352, forward strand.
AATGACAAATTCATTGGAAACAAGATAATGTTCCCAAGTTTGGAGGGCTCTTATTAAGGCATAAAGCTCTTTATCATAGGTGGGGTAGAACGAAAGTGAATGCCACATTCTTCTTCACTAGCTCAAAAGTTTTAGAAAAGTCAGGAAGAGCTAAAACAGGTGCCTTGGTGAGCTTTTCTTTGAGCAAAGCAAAGGCTTTCTCTTGTCTTTCACCCCAAGTGAATGCCACATTCTTCTTCACCAGCTCATTGAGAGGTGAGCCAAGTGTAGACATATTAGGAATAAACCTTCTATAGAAGCTTGCTAACCCATGGAAGCTCCTAATATCTCCTACACTTTTTGGGGTAGGCCATTCTTGGATGACCTTGATTTTCTCAAGGTCCACTTGGACCCCATTTCTACCAACTACAAATCCTACGAAAACTATATTATCTATGCAAAAGGTACACATCTCTATATTGACATAGAGAGTGTTTTTCCTAAGAACGGAAAGAACTTGTCTTAGATGTCCTAAATGATCATCTAGGCTCCTACTGTACACTAAAATATCATCAAAATAAACAACTAAAAATATACCATTAAATCCCTTAAGACATGATGCATAAGCTTCATAAAGGTGTTTGGTGCATTAATGAGCCCAAAAGGCATCACTACCCATTCATACAAACCAAACTTGGTCTTGAAAGCGGTTTTCCACTCATCACCCTCTTTCATCCTGATTTGGTGATAACCACTTTTAAGATCAATTTTTTAAAAGATGTTGGCACCATGCAACTCATCAAGCAAATCATCAAGTCTAAGAATAGAGTGCTTATACTTTACAGTAATGTTGTTGATGGCTCTGCAATCTGTACACATTCTCCACTTACCATCCTTTTTGGGCACCAACAACACTAGCACAACATAAGGGCTTAGGCTCTCTTGGACCCAGCCTTTCTCCAACAATTCCTTAACCTGAGACTCTATCTACATAGTCTCCTGAGGGTTAGTCCTATAGGCTGGCCTATTAGGAAGGCTTGCTCCTAGCACTAAGTCTATTAGGTGTTCTATTCCCCTAAGAGGGGGTACGCCAAGGGGTATCTTTTTGGGAAATATATCACCAAATTCATGTAAGAGTTCTTGGACCTTTGGGGGTAAGGTCTCAAGCGTAGGAATTATGGCAGTATTAGGGGAGGTTTCCCTTGATAGGAGAAGCTAGAAGGATTGTTTAAGAAGGAGTGCTCTTTTGATATCACCTTTTGTTGCAAAATTATTTTCCTTATTAACAATCTTCTTGGAGGAATCCTTTTCCTCTTTTTCCTTCCCCTTGGCCTTTGAAGACAAGACCTTACTATCCTTCTTTTTCTTTTGTTTTTTTTTTTTAGTTTTTCTTCCTCGTCATAGTTAGTTGATCTTTGGCCACCTGGGAAGGTGATTGAGGATGCAACACAAACTTTGTTCCAAGGTGGGTGAGGGTTATCTCTTTAGTTATGCCATTATAAATGATCTTCCTATCATATTGCCATGGCCTACCTAAGAGAAGGTGTCCTGCCTCCATAGGAACTTCATCACAAGTCGCTTCATCCTTATATGTTCCAATGGAGAAGGGAATTTTCACTTGTTGATTGACTATCATCTTCCCTTGCTCATTGAGCCATTGAAGTTTGTAAGGCTTTGGATGAGGAGTGATAGCAAGGCTCAACTTAGAGACTAATCTTGTGCAGCAACAATTGCAACATGAACCACTATCTACAATGAGAGAGCATGTGTTATAAAAAATTATACACCTTGTGTGAAAAATATTTTCTCTTTGAGAATGGGTCAAGTCACAAGATTGGCGTCCTAGAAGCCTTCTAACCAATAAAAGGTCCCCTTCTTCTTGGGGGTAGATTTCTTCACTAGATTCTTCCCCTTTTGCTTCTTCACTTTAACTAGAGGAAGGTGAAGTACTAGCCTCATCTTGGCTACTATAAATGTCTTGGCCCCTCATAATCATGGTTTTCTTGGTGGGGCATTGGGAAACAATGTGTCCTCTTCCAAGACATTTAAAGCACTTTATAGAGCTAGTCTTCTCTTGCATACTAGCCTTAGGGGGTTACTTTTCTATTGTCTTCCCCTTATCATCTTTGGGCTTAGAAGGTGCAGCCCGTAAGATGCCTTGACCTTGGTCTTTCTTTGGATAAGAGCGAGAGCCATATGATTTTGAAGTAGACTTTCTTTTAAGTTGTTGCTCTACCCTTATGCAAAGTTGGACTAGGTCATCTTGGTCCTTATATTGAAGGAGCTCAACCTTTTCCCTCACTTCCATATTTAGTCCACTAAGGAACCTAGCAGTACTTGTTCTTTCCTCCTCCCTAAGCCCAACTCTCAAAATAAGTAGTTCCATTTGTTGCCTATACTCTTCAACACTCATACTCCCTTGTCTAAGCCTTTGGAGCTTGTCCATAAGCTCCTTTTCATAGTAGGAGGAGATGTGCCTCTTCCTAAGGGCACTTTTCAAGTCATTCTTATACTTTACTAGAGGATCCCCATGAATCCTTCTTTCCCTAACAAGGGAAGTCCACCAATAAAGGGCATACCCTTGGAAGCTAAGGGTAGCCAAAGGAACCTTCCTTTCCTAACTTGTATGATGGCAAGCAAAGAGTTGCTCAACCTTCATTTCCTAATCAAAATAAGCCCACATTGTCCTTCCCATGGAAGTATGAGAGGTTAATTTTAACCTCATGAGGCTTTCTTTCCTTTTCTCTCCTATGGGAGTGAGGTCTAGGATGTGACCTATACCTTCTTCTATAATAGTCTCTAAGTTCTTCACTTAGGCTCTTGCAAGAGTCATGACTACTATAGCATGCATGTTTTTTTTTTTAACTCTTTTAGTATTTTCCTTCTTTCTTCTTCCCTTATTTGTTCCCTCTCATCTTAACTTATTTCTACCCTCTCTTTTCCTTTTTCCTTTCTTTCTAGTGTTTCTTTCCATAATTTGTGGGAACTCAACTCATCTAATATTCTAGATAGAGGGTTCTTATGACTAGTACCCTCACCATTAGCACTAGATGAATGATGAGTCATGTTGGTTCCTAAGTGGTGGTTCTTTCTTGTTGGGGATTTGCAAAAGGTAAAAGCTAGGGTTCAAAAGAACTCAAGATAAGCGTCATAAGAAAGAAGAAAGTATTATGCAATAACAAGATAAACAAGGTGTGACTAGTAAAGTAAATAAGCTATGAAGGTAAGCAAGAAATTAAAGTGTAACAAATGTAAACTAGGTGGATCCTAAGAGTGTTTGGATGACCACATTTAAGGTTCCCAACAAAACACTCACTATCCTAAGGGAAATGTGCCTAAAATTATTACACACCAATGGAAGTTTGGTAACCTATTGGAGGCTCCCAACACACTTCCAATGAAAGGCCTTTTTGTTAGAAAATTTGAAAGCAATGAAGGTAAGTAAATTTCCAATTACAAAGTAACAAAAAAGTCCTCAATTTTGGTGGTTGTTCTCTATTTGGTGTTTCACTAAATTTGGAATGCTTCTTAGTCCAATATCTTTTATGGTGGTTGGCACCAATCCTCCTTCCCAATTCCCTATATGGCAACTCACAAACAAGGAAACAACGAGACAAGCAATAAACAAAGACCAAAAAATGAAATAAAAGCTAAACCAATAGAGTTTTAGCAATACAAATTTTCAAGGATTATTCAATAATTAAGGCAACTAAAAGCGCATAAAAGCAAGCTAGGACTCAAAGAGAAACCTAGAGTGGCTCTAGAGTAGAGTAAAAAAAATATTAAAAACAAGGACTCAAGAAACCTATAGTTTTGGAACTTGTTTTCACACTACTTTTCAATTGAACTTTCAGAACTAAGATTGGTATAAAATAGGCACCAACTATAGAACAAATTTTGAGCCAAAACAACAAGCACACTTCCATTTTTTTCATGGACACTGATTTTCCTGCCAACTTGTGTGATTTTCCTTATTTTTTACTTTTATCCATCACTTGGTTCTATTTTTCTAATTTTTTTCCAGATGTCTTGAAAGTTTTGTAAAAATTTCAGCTCAAAATTCTCAATGACCAATTCCCAGTAACTTTTACAAGTTCGTATGTTAAAGTTGCCAACGCCAACAATTACAGACTTTAATTTTTTTAAGCATGGTATATTGATTGCCTCAGGCTTACTTTCAACTTTCCTATGTATGTTGAACTCACTAGGCTTTTTTACCACAGTTTTAGGTGTTCAATATTCACTTCAGATCAAAACTCAAATTCACAATAGACACAATTATAAGGAAACCTAAAAGTTTAAGAAAAGGTTCACAATCAAAGACTCTAAGAATTTTGAATGAACATGTTAAGGACTAATTAACATGCAAGATTTGACTCAAATCAACTAATAGGATAAAATAATTTCATACACTCATGAACAAATGAGTTAGACAAAGAAACAAGAAAAATAAAATTCAGCACAACATAAGGAATCTTGTGTGACAAGTTTCATGACTAGACATGACTTCTATGACAAAACTACAATAGGTGAACAAGTCACTCCAGATTTTTGAGGTTTTCTTCTGCTTTAATTTTTTTTGTAAAAATTTTATTGTTTAGGTTTAAGCCACATAAAAATAGCAATACGAAACTCCAAGGAACCTTTATTCAACACAATTCATGGTTCAAGAACAAGAACAAGAAATTTGAACCATAGAAAATCAAATCTAGCTTCTATAGCAAGTTTAATCGGTGGAAATTCTAAAAAATCATCTTAACAACATTCAGCACAAGACATGTGAGTAGATACATGGAGAAAAATGAAGAAACAACCATGTAGGAAAAGGTAATGCTGAAAATTAATAAAGGTTTACGGAGCACCTACTTGAAGCTCCTGTGCTCTGATTACCACTTGATTGAAGCTTGCTTGAGAAGCTTCTATGGAGGCTGGATCTTTGAGTTTCAATTAGGTTCTTCAATGGTGATTTTCAACCATGGAGATGCAGTGGAAGATGAAGGAGAAGAGGTGAGAGGAGGCGCCATCCACTAGGGAATAAGCCATGGAAGGAGGAGCTTCATCACCAAGAGAATGCCTTGGGTAAGAAGCTTAGAGAGGAACCTTCAATGGAGGAAAAGAATGAGAGAGGGGGGGTGGGGAGAAGTTAAACTTTGAAGTGTGTCTCACAAGTTTCACATTCATCAAAGTTATGACAAGTGTTACACATGTTTCTATTTATAGCCTAGGTCACTAACTAAATGAAAGCTTCCTTGACAAGTTAGAACTTAGCTACACACACCCCTCTAATAGCTAAGCTCACCTCCTTGAGAAGCTTTCTTGAGAAGCTAGAGCTTAGCTACACACACCCCTCTAATAGCTAAGCTCACCCCCATGCCAAAATACAAAAAGTCTCTACTACAAAGAATACTCAAAATGCCCTAAAATACAAAGCTAAAACCCTATACTACTAGAATGGCCAAAATTCAAGGCCCAAAAGAAGGATAACTTATTCTAATATTTACAAAGGAAAGTGGGCTCATACTTAACCCATGGACCCAAAATCTATCCTAAGACTCATAAGAACCCTAGGACCTTTTCTTGCATCTCTTGCCCAATCATCTTGGAGTCTTCTATCCATTGCCCTTGTAGGGTAGGATTGCATTACCTCAACTCCCTTTTCTCTCTTTGCACTCTCGCTTCTCTGACTCCTAGTGAAAATTGCCTTGCACTCCTCCTTGGGATTCTTCTCTGTGTTGGCCCCAAAACTGTTCATGGACGTTTCAGCCAATTGCTTAGCTAATTGGCCCACTTCTACCTCTAAATTCCTAATGGCAGACTCAGTGCTCTTGTGATTTGATAGAGAAACTTGCATAAACTGATTCAAAGTTTCTTCTAGCTTGGTTGTTTTCTCATATAAATCAGGCCCTTGATTGGGAGGCCAATTATATGAAACAAGAACAAGAAATTTGAACCACAGAAAATCAAATCTAGCTTCTATAGAAAGTTTAACCGGTGGAAATTCTAAAGAATCATGTTAACAACATTTAGAACAAGAAATGTGAGGAGATACATGAAGAAAAATGAAGAAACAACAATGGAGGATAAGGTATAGCTGAAAATTAATGAAGGTTTAAGGAGCACCTACATGAAGCTATTGTGCTCTGATTACCACTTGATGGAAGCTTTCTTGAGAAGCTTCTATGGAGGCTGGATCTTTGAGCTTCAATGAGGTGCTTTAATGGTGATTTTCAACCATGGAGATGCAACGAAGGATAAAGGATAAGAGGTGGGAGGAGGCGCCATCCACTAAGGAATATGCCATGGAAGGAGGAGCTTCACCACCAAAAGAGTGTCTTGGATAAGAAGCTTAGAGAGGAAGCTTCAATGGAGGAAAAGAATGAGAGAGAGGGGAGGGGGGGCACGAAATTGAAGGAGAAAAAAAGAGAGAGAAGTTGAACTTTGAAGTGTGTCTCACAAGTTTCACATTCATCAAAGTTTTGACAAGTGTTACACATGCTTCTATTTATAGCCTAGGTCACTAAATAAATGAAAGCTTCCTTGAGAAGTTATAGCTTAGCTACACACACCCCTCTTATAGCTAAGCTCACCTCCTTAATTTAAGAAGCTAGAGCTTAGCTACACACACCCCTCTAATAGCTTAGCTCACCCCTATGCCAAAATACATGAAAATACAAAACAGGCCCTATTACAAAGACTACTCAAAATGCCCCAAAAGAAGAAAAACCTATTCTAATATTTACAAAGACAAGTGGACCCAACCTTGGCCCATGGGCTCAAAAATCTACCCTCAGATTCATGAGAACCGTAGGGCCTTCTTCAGCAGCTCTAGCCCAATCCTCTTGGAGCCTCCTGCTCATGGCTCTGGGGACTGGTCCCTTCATAGGGAGGATTACATCAAGCTTCACCAAGGAAAATGTAGAAGCAAGCTTCATGATGATGAATCAAGTATGATTCAAGTAGTTTTGATGATGACAAAAAGCCCAAAAGAATGATGTCAAGATTGAGTCAACAAGTTCAAGATCAAGATTAAAGAGAATACATCAAGAAGAATCAAGATTCAAGAGAAGATGATTTCAATATTCAAGAGAAGAAACCAAAAAGCAACAAGTCAAGACTTCACAAGGGAAGTATTGAAAAAGATTTTTCAAAAACCAAACATAGCACAATTTTGTTTTACAAGAAAAGTTTTCTCAAATTTTTCTAAATTACCAGAGTATTTACTCTCTGGTAAACAATTACCAATTACCTGTAATCGATTACCAATGGTAAAGTTTGATTTCAAAAGCTTTTAACTAAATTTGCAACGTTCCAAATGTTTTTTAAATAGTGTAATCGATTACAATATATTGGTAATCGATTACCAGTGTATCTGAACGTTGAAATTCAAATTCAATTGTGAAGAGTCACATCTTTTCATAAAATGCTTTGTGTTATCGATTACATGATTATGGTAATCGATTACCAATGACAAGTTTTGAATAAAAAGTCAGGAGTTGTAATTCTTCCAATGGTTTTCTCAAGATTTTCTCCAGGTTATAACTCTTCCAATAGTTTTCTTGACCAGACATGAAAAGTCTATAAAAGCAAGACCTTGACTTGCATTTCAATAACTTGTCAATAACTTTTGAACTTCTTTGAACAACTTTTGAGAGATCTTGAAACCTTTCGTACTCATCTTTCTTCTTCTTCTTCCTTTGCCAAAATTTTTTTTGTTTTCCAAACCCTGTTCTTTTGCAAAAAACAAAAGTGTGCTATATCTTTTCACTCTCTTCTCCCTTTGCCAAAAAGAATTCAACAAGGACTAATCGCCTGAATTCTTTTAGTGTCTCTCTTCTCCCTTTTCCAAAAGAACAAAGAACTAACCGCCTGAATTCTTTTGTGTCTCCCTTCTCCCTTTTCAAAGAATTCAAAAGGACACAGTCTGAGAATTCTTTTGATTCTTCCCTTTTGATGCAAGCTCCATTGGAGCTTGTAGGCCTAGGATATTCTTCATCAATGGATTCCTTTGCTTCTTGGAAGATGAATGGCAGCGGAATGGAGAAAGGGAGAGAGAGAGGAGACGCCACTTCAAGGAGAAGATGAGTCTAGAAGAAGCTCACCACCATAGGAGGCCATGGATAAGAGCTTGGAGGAAGAATGAGATGAATGAAGGGAGAGGGAGAGAAGAGCACGAAATTTTGTGCTCTAAATGAGCTTTGAAATCTGAAGTTTAATATTCATATCATCAAAGTTGAAAAAAATGCATACACATGACCTCTATTTATAGCCTAAGTGTCACACAAAATTGGAGGGAAATTCAAATTTCACTTGAATTTGAAATTGAATTTGTGGAGCCAAACTTTGGAGCCAAAATTTCACTAATTATGATTAGTGAATTTTAGTTATGGTTCAGCCCACTAATCCAAGATCAATTCCAAGATTCTCCACTAAGTGTGCGTAGGTGTCATGAGGCATGAAAAGCATGAAGGACATGCACAAAGTGTGACTATATGATTTGGCAATAGGGTGTAGTAAGCAAATGCTCACCTCCCCTTGAAAAATTTAATTGGATTGGACTTCTACCAATTCAATTAAATTTATTTCCAACCACACACATCAAATATCCACTTATTGCATGTGAAATTACAAAACTACCCCTAATACAAAACTAGTCTAGGTGCCCTAAAATACAAGGGCTGAAAAATCCTATATTTCTAGGGTACCCTACCTACATTATGGAGCCCTAAATACAAGGCCCAAAAATAATGAAACCTTAATCTAATATTTACAAAGATAAGTGGGCTCGTACTTAGCCCATGGGCCCGAAATCTACCCTAAGGCTCATGAGAATCCTAGGGCCTTCTCTTGCATCTTTTGCCCAATCTTCTTGGAGTCTTCTATCCAATGCCCTTGGGGGGTAGGATTGCATCATTCCCTCCCCCTTGAAAAGGATTTGACCTCAAATCCAAGGGTTCTTGAAACTCATGGATTCTTTCCTCAACACCTGTAAAAAGAATAAAAACATATGTATTAGTGATGTTTGATATGTTAGAGTATGGTAAGAACTGAAAACCCCTTTCCTGGCCATCTTCCCGTGAGAGAATATAGTTCCTCACCCACTCAATGAGTGGTGCTACAAGTATAGAAAAATATGGGACAAACCTTTTGTAAAAGTTTGCTAAGATATTGAAGCCCCAAATTTCCCTTATACTTGGTGGAGTAGGCCACTCAAGAATGACCTTTATTCTCTTAGGGTCCATGGGAAGCCCTTGATCACTATTTAATAATTTAAGGAAAGTAATGGAATAAAACATACCTTTTTCTTTATTTTCATGTTGATTATTCCTACAAAAAATTACGACAAACCTAAGGTGTCCCACATGAGCACCTAGGTTTGCATTGAAACAAAAAATAAGAACAAACCTACCTAATGAGTCCCTATGTACACAAACCATGAATATGTTGGGTGCATGAGTGATTTTACAAAAGAGTGTTGCACCACTCAACATATTCATCATACCACCTATCATAGGGATTTGGTGCCTAATAATACCTATTTTAGGCACCAACAAAGCACGAGGATTTAAGCTCTTGCGAACCAAACCCTCATCCAACAACTCCTTTACTTGAGGAATAACCTCAAGCTCAAGAGGTATGGCGGTGCTAAGGGATGTTTCCCTTGATAGGAGAAGGTAGAAAGATTGTTTAAGAATGAGTGCTATTTTAATATCACATTTTGTTGCAAAATGATTTTCCTTGTTAACAATCTTCTTGGAGGAATCCTTTTCCTCCTTTTCCTTCCCCTTGGCCTTTGAACACAAGGCCTTACTATCCTTCTTTTTCTTTTGTTTTTCTTGTTTTTCTTCCTCATCCCTCTTATCTTTCATAGTTAGTTGATCTTTGGCCACCTGTGAAGGTGTTTGAGGATGCAACACAAATTTAGTGCCAAGATGGGTGAGGGTAATTTCATTAGTTAGGCCATTGTAAATTATCTTCCTATCAAATTGCCATGGCCTTCCTAAAAGAATATGTCCTGCCTCCATGGGAACTATATCACAATTAACTTCATCCTTATATGTCCCAATGGAGAAAGGTACCTTCACTTGTTGGTTAACTATCATTTCCCCTTGCTCATTGAGCCATTGAAGTTTATAAGGTTTTGGGTGGGGAATGATAGTGAGGTTCAACTTGGAAACTAATCTTGTGCTACAACAATTGCAACAAGATCCACTATCCACAATGAGAGAACAAGTTTTATCTAAAATTTTGCATCTTGTATGAAAGATGTTCTCTCTTTGGGATTGAGATAGATCACAAAATTGACCTCCAAGGAGCCTTCTAACCATTAAGAGGTCACCTTCTTCATGGGGGTAGACTTCCTCACTAGACTCTTTACCCCTTACTTCATCTTCACTTCCACTAGAGGAAGGGCAAGAAGTAGTCCCCTCTTGACTACTATAAATGTCTTGACCCCTCATGATCATGGTTTTCTTTGTGGGGCATTGAGAGGCAATGTGACCTCTCCCAAGACATTTGAAGCATTTAATGTTGCTAGTCCTTTCTTGGGAACTAGTCTTAGGGGTGTATTTCTCTATGGTCTTACCCTTATCTTCCTTGGGTTTTGAAGGTGCAGCCCCTAAAATTCCATGGGCTTGGTCCTTCCTTGGATAAGAGTAAGAGCCATAAGATTTTGAAGTAGGCTTTCTTTTAAGTTGTTGCTCCACTCTTATACAAAGTTGGACTAACTCATCTAGGTCCCTATATGGAAGGAGTTCAACCTTGTCCCTCACTTCCATATTAAGCCCACTAAGGAACCTAGCTATGCTTGTTCTTTCCTCCTCCCTAAGTCCAGCTCTTAAAAGGAGTAGTTCCATTTGTTGTCTATATTCTTCAACACTCATACTCCCTTGTCTAAGCCTTTGGAGCTTGTCCATAAGCTCCCTTTCATAGTAGGAGGGAATGTGCCTCTTCCTAAGGGCACTCTTAAGATCATTCCAATACTCTACTGGAGGATCCCCATGAATCCTTCGTTCTTTAACAAGGGAAGTCCACCAATAGAGGGCATACCCTTGAAAGCTAAGGGTAGCCAATGGAACCTTTCTCTCTTCGCTAATATGATGGCAAGCAAAGAGTTGTTCAACCTTCATTTCCCAATCTAAGTAGGCCTCAACATTATCTTTTCCGTGGAAATATGGGAGGCTAATGTTAACCTCTTGAGGCCTTCTATCCTTTTCTCTTCTTTGGGAGTGATGTTTAGTATGTGAACTATGACGCCCTCTATAATAGTCGCTAAGTTCTTCACTTAAACTCTTGCAAGAGTCATGACTACTATAGGAGGCATGTTTTTCTCTTTTCATTTCTTTCATTATTTTTCTTCTTTCTTCCTCTCTTATTTTCTCTCTTTCATCTTGACTTATTTCTTCCACTCTTTTTTTACCTTTTTCTTTTCTCTCTTGTTTTTCTTTCCACAACTTAAGGGATCTCAGCTCATCTAATATCTTATACAAGGGGTCCTTAGGAGTAGAACCCTCACCATTAACACTAGATGAAGAATGAAGACTCATGTTGGTTCCTAAGTTATGGTTCTTTCTTGTTGGGGGTTTGAAAACAAAAGGTAAAAGAAATTATGGTTGAAACTAGCCAAAATAAACACTAAAAGAGGTGTGAAAGATAAGGTAAAAACTAATTGGTAAAAGGCAAGCTATCTAGGTGGTTTGACAATGGAGGGTAAAAGAAATAAGTTATGAAAGTAAGCAAGAAATTAAAGTGCAAGAAATGCAAACTAGGCGGATCCTAGGAGTGTTTGGATGACCTCATTTAAGGTTCCCAACAAAACACTCACTATCCTAAGGGAAAATTGCCTAAAATTATTACACACAAATGGAAGTAGGGTGACCTAGCGGAGGCTCCCAACTTACTTCCAATGAAAGGCCTTTTTGTTACAAAATTTGAAAGCAAAGCAAATTGCCAATTACAAAATTACAAAGAAAAAAAAAGGTCCTCAATTGTGGTGGCTATTCTCTCTTTAGTGTTTCACTCAATTTGGAGTGCTTCTTAGTCCAATAGCTCTTAAGGTGGTTGGCCCCTTTCTTCTTGACTCAAATTCTTCAAGATATGGCACCAATCCTCCTTTCCAATTCCCTATATGGCAACTCACAACCAAGGAAACAAAGAGACAAGCAATAACCAAAGACCAAAAATAAAATGAAATGAAAGCTAAACCAATAGAGTTTTAACAAGACAATTTTCCAAGGATTATTCAACAATTAAAGCAATGAAAAGCACAAAAAAGCAAGCTAGGACTCAAAGAGAAACCTAGAATGACTCTAGAGTAGAGTAGAAAAACTCTAAAAAAAAAGACTCAAGAAACCTCTAGTTTTGGCACTTGTTTTCACAATAATTTTCAATTGAAATTTCAGAACTAGGATTGGTATAAAATAGGCACCAATTATAGAACAAATTTTGAGCCAAAACAACAAGCACACTTTCCTTTCACTTTTTTTTTTCCTGGACACTGATTTTTCTGCCAACTTGTGATATTTTTATTATTTTTTCCGTTAATCCAAATCGCTTGGTTCTTTTTTTATAATTTTGTTCCAGATGTCTAGAAAATTCAGTAAAAATTTCAGCTCAAAAAACGTAGTGATAAATTCCCAGTAATTTATACAAGTTCGTATGTTCAAGCTGCCAGCACCAGCGATTTCAACCTAGAAATCAAGAGTAGTGTTTATGTTGGTTAAGGGTTGGATAGTTACAATTTGTGTTTGCTTATGCTCAATTATCTTGAATAACACAATTCAAGAGAGCTTAAGACTTATTTGATTCACAAATCCAGCCACAACTCAGCACCACAACTCAACTTCATCATAGGCATCATGTAGGAATCTTAGAAAACAAAAAAGAGTTCAACAACAAGACTACTTCTAGGAATTGATTTAGAACATGTTATGAACTAAATAACATGCATGAATTAGACTCAAAATTCAAAAGATAGGCTAAGAATGACAAGAATACATGAACAAATGTATCTAGAATTCAATCAACAAAATAAAAATTCAACACAAACTTAGAACATAATGTGACAATTACTATGACTAAACATGACTCTAAGACAACATGGATTAAGTGATTTACACTTAGATTTTTGTGTTTTTTTTTAATCAATATTTTGGAAGAACATTTAGATCTAAGGTTCAGCACAAGAATATTATGAATGAAAAATGATAGAACCTAAAATCAACACAAAAACAAGACTCAAGAGTAGATCTACAAAATTTGAACCATAGAAATGCAAGAACAAGTGTAGATCTTAGATTTAATCGGTTTATTTTTTTGAATCTACTCTAAACAGCACCAAACCACAAGACAATGGAGGATATACATGGAGAACAAGATGAAGAACAAGGAATTAAAGAGAATTCACCGAACAAAAAGATAGAGGAAGCAAAAGAACATCACCTAGATGAAGATGCTCTTGATACCACATGATGCAAGCTCCATTGGAGCTTGTAGGCCTAGGATATTCTTCATCAATGGATTCCTTTGCTTCTTGGAAGATGAATGGCAGCGGAATGGAGAAAGGGAGAGAGAGAGGAGACGCCACTTCAAGGAGAAGATGAGTCTAGAAGAAGCTCACCACCATAGGAGGCCATGGATAAGAGCTTGGAGGAAGAATGAGATGAATGAAGGGAGAGGGAGAGAAGAGCACGAAATTTTGTGCTCTAAATGAGCTTTGAAATCTGAAGTTTAATATTCATATCATCAAAGTTGAAAAAAATGCATACACATGACCTCTATTTATAGCCTAAGTGTCACACAAAATTGGAGGGAAATTCAAATTTCACTTGAATTTGAAATTGAATTTGTGGAGCCAAACTTTGGAGCCAAAATTTCACTAATTATGATTAGTGAATTTTAGTTATGGTTCAGCCCACTAATCCAAGATCAATTCCAAGATTCTCCACTAAGTGTGCGTAGGTGTCATGAGGCATGAAAAGCATGAAGGACATGCACAAAGTGTGACTATATGATTTGGCAATAGGGTGTAGTAAGCAAATGCTCACCTCCCCTTGAAAAATTTAATTGGATTGGACTTCTACCAATTCAATTAAATTTATTTCCAACCACACACATCAAATATCCACTTATTGCATGTGAAATTACAAAACTACCCCTAATACAAAACTAGTCTAGGTGCCCTAAAATACAAGGGCTGAAAAATCCTATATTTCTAGGGTACCCTACCTACATTATGGAGCCCTAAATACAAGGCCCAAAAATAATGAAACCTTAATCTAATATTTACAAAGATAAGTGGGCTCGTACTTAGCCCATGGGCCCGAAATCTACCCTAAGGCTCATGAGAATCCTAGGGCCTTCTCTTGCATCTTTTGCCCAATCTTCTTGGAGTCTTCTATCCAATGCCCTTGGGGGGTAGGATTGCATCACCTTTCCCTTAAACAAAAGATTTCAAAGGACTAACCGTTTGAGATATCTTTTGTTTCCCCTTTACAAAGATTCAAAGGACTAACCGCCTGAGAACTTTATCTTAACACATTGGAGGGTATATCCTTTGTGGTACAAGTAGAGGGTACATCTACTTGGGTTGTTGTAACTAAGAACAAGAGAGGGTACATCTCTTGTGGATCAGTTCAAGTGGAGGGTACATCCACTTGGTTGTTCAAAGAGAACAAGGGAGGGTACATCCCTTGTGGATCTTTGCTTGTAAAGGTTTCTACAAGGTTGAAAGAAATCTCAAGGACCGCAGGTTGCTTGGGGACTGGATGTAGGCACGGGTTGTTGCCGAACCAGTATAAAATTCTTGTGTTTGTCTTCTTCTTCCCTACACTCTTTAATTTCCGCTGTGCACTTTAATTATTGCTTTTACTTTTGGTTAAGTTTCTATTTCTGTTCTTTACTTTCCTAACATTATAGTAAAAGCCTAATTGAATCTAGTAACATTAAGAAGGATAGATTTTTAATTAGTAAAGGTTCATTAATAATTAATTCAATCCCCCCCTTCTTAATTATTTTGAGGCCACTTGATCCAACAGAAAAGTGTGTCATCAACATAGTGGAGGAGTTTGATTTGGGTCTTTGACTTACCCACTAAGAAGCTAGAGAAGATGTTATTCACAATATTTTTCCACATTATACCACATAATTCATTTGCCACTATATTAATCAATAGCGGGGATAAGGGGAACCCTTGTCCAACCCAATATTGTGCTTTAAATTCCAATGTGGGACTACGATTTACCAACACCAAGATAGAGTTAGATGTCAAGCATGATCTAATCCAACCAATCCCATTTTTCACCAAGACCCACTCTTTGAAGAATATAAAATAAGAAGTCCCAATTCTTATCCAAGTCAATGAACTCAAGAGGAGGGGGGAGTGAATTGAGTTTATAAAATTTTTCTTTATGAATATACTCTAATTCCTTTTTATATGATAAATATGATAATGTATCCAAACCTTGATTAAAAAGAGAAAAGCAAGTAATTAAGATCTCTACCAATATAAATGAGTACAGTAAATTTACAATAAAAGTAAAGAGATAAGAGAAGAGAGAATTGCAAACTCAGTTTATACTGGTTTGTTCATTTCATGTGCCTATATCCAGCCCCCAAGCAACCCACTTGAGAGTTTCACGATCTTTCAAATCCTTTACATCAACAGAGCACTTTTACACCTTGGGATCCTTCACCCTTTGTGTTTGAGTCTCTCAAGAATCAGGAGATACCACAATCTTGTTCTTACAAGGCATATCTCACCCTTTTCAAAATTTTAGAGAAAGAATATAAGAATTTACTCTCTGATTTGGAGGAAATGTTACAAATTAAAGCACCAGAAGGTTTCTAAATAATATGTGCATTTGGCTAAGTTTTTGATCAACAACTTGATGATTGAGAATGATTGTTAACAAGATCTTTTCAAAAGTTTCTTATGTATATAAACGTATTAAAATGCTGAATATTTATAGGCAAAATGTGTGTAAACCATTAGGGGTCATTCCCAAGAGACGTAACTCTTCAAAACACACATTTTGGTGCAATTTCAAATTTCAAATTTGAAAAAAGAACTTTTATATAATTTCTTCTGGTAACCAATTACATGATGTGGCAATCGATTATATTGATTCCAGAACTTGAAAAACAATTTTAACGTTTTTAAAAGAAACTTGAAGACTTGATTTAAATTAATCAAATGCCAAATATGCTTATTGGAAAAATCTTTTAACAATTTAACCTAAGTCTTGAATCTTTTAATTACTTGACTTGTTTGTGTTTAAGATTCTTCATATTATTTTGCTTTCCCTTTTCTGTCGTTTGTTTTTGGCATCATCAAAACCTACAAAATTACATAACCACACTAACACACAGACTTCTGCATAATCCACTTAGAAGAATAAACACTCCTTCTGATGGAAGCATGCTTGAGAAGCTTATATGAAGGCTGGATCTTTGAGCTTCAATGAGGTCCCCTTCAATGGTGATTTTCAACCATGGAGATGCAGCAGAAGATAAATAAGAAGAGGTGAGAGGAGGCGCTATCCATTAGGGAATAAGCCATGGAAGGAGAAGCTTCACCACCAAGAGAATGCCTTGGATAAAAAGCTAAGAGAGGAAGCTTTAATTGAGGAAAAGAATGAGAGGGGGGGTGAGGGGCACAAAATGGAAGGAGAAAAAGAGGGAGAGAGGTTGAACTTTGAAGTGTGTCTCACAAGTTTCACATTCATCAAAGTTATGACAAGTGTTACACATGCTTCTATTTATAGCCAGGTCACTAACCAAAAGAAAGCTTCCTTGAGAAGCTGGAGTTTAGCTACAGACCCCATCTAATAGCTAAGCTCACCTCCTTGAGAAGATTCCTTGAGAAGCTAGAGCTTAGCTACACACACCCCTCTAATAGCTAAGTTCACCACCTTGCCAAAATACATGATAATTCTTAACTACACACACCCATCTAATAGCTAAACTCACCCCCATGCCAAAATACATGAAAATACATAAAAGTCCATACTACAAAGTCTGCTCATAATGCCCTGAAATACAAGGCTAAAACCTTATACTACTAGAATAGCCAAAATACAAAGCCAAAAAGAAGGAAAACCTATTCTAATATTTACAAAGAAGAGTGGACCCAACCTTGGTTCATGGGCTTAGAAATCTACCCTAAGGTTCATGAGAACCCTAGGGCCTTCTTTAGCGCTCTAGCCCAATCCTTTTGGAGTCTTCTATCCAACACTCCTTCTTCTCTCTTTTAGCTTCCTCAATAGCTTCATTAGCCACAAAGGTATGTACTAGGAAAAATGAATCTATCACTTAAGAAGGCACTTTGTCTGTGATCTATTACAACATGCATTATTTTTTCATCCTATTGGCTAAGAGTTTAGCAAGGATTCTATACATACATTCTGTCGTAACCTGCCCTCTTGAAGGGGTGCGAAAAGGCATTTCGGATGGGCCAAGGGTGCGTCTTCCATTGAAGGAAAACGCGTGGAGTTGCCACCAACATTTATTTGAGAAAAACGTCAGAAAAAACCAAAAGATCATGGTCTGCGTATTTTGAAAATGACGGTTCGAGAGTTGTTTACGCATGGGGAAGGTATTAGCACCCCATGCGCCCATCACATGGGACAACAACCTTTAATCAAGTATGCATGACATGACTTCAAAATTATGTATTTTCCATTTTTATGTTTTTTTATGTATTATCCTTTTTTATGTTTTTTTATCTTTTGGGGTCGACAAGGGTGTTTCCCTCGCTCCTACGTATCCTCGAGTGCGATGAGGAAATCAGACCTACGCAATTCTTTAAGAACTGAACCTTGGTTAAATTGTTTTTTTTTTATCTTTTTTGAAAGATTGATTTTAGTTGCGATCAAAAGTCATTTAAGGCATTGGACCTTTGAACGATCTCTTGATTTTTTAAAAGAGAGAATCATTAAGGCTTTGGACCTTTGAACGATCTCATGATTTTTGAAAAGAGGAGAAAGAGTCGTTTAGGCGTTGGACCTTGAAACGATCTTCTCAAGTTTGAAACGCAAGAATCGTTAAGGCGTTTGACCTTTGAACGATCTCTTGATTTTTTTTATGAAATGAAGAAGTTTATGAGTTGGTTTTATTTGGTTTTGGCTCATTAATCTTCAATCCTTTTTTAGAGATAACTTGCAGCGCTAATGACTGGTTAAAACTTATTTTACATTGATGAAAAGAGTTTACGACATAAGCGATCGGTCGAAACTTATTTGAATAGTGATTAAGTGAGATTACAACACAAATGATCGGTTAAATTTTATCTTAACGATGATTAAACAAGATTACGATATGAACGCTCGGTCGAAACTCGCTTTAAACAAAGAAAAAGATCACCGATGATTGAAGAAGGAGATGAAGATGCACAAACAATAATGGGGACCCCTAAGGGTCCATAAATCAAATTCAAATCCTTAAAGTAACCACTAACCGAATGAAGAACAAAGAATGGATGAAGAACGATGAACGACGAAGAGCGAACGAAGAATACTGAAGAACATTCATGAAATTGATCATGGAAATGTCACGGAAGCATTACGGAAGCACTTCGGCCTTGATTTTCTTCTTCATTTCACCAATTTCAGTGGCATTTGCTCACTAAGGGTGGTTAAACCCTTCTCCTCAATCTCCCACGACTATTTATAGCAAAATAGGGGGAGGAGCTTGCTGCCCAACTCGCCCAGACGAGCTGGTGGCTTACTCTAGAAGCAACTTGCTTGCCCAGGCGAGCTGGTTTCTTCCCTCCTAAGTCATCTATTGGGCCCAAGTGGGCCCAGGGGCTGAGGAATGTTCC
Source organism: Glycine soja (assembly GCF_004193775.1). Classification (NCBI taxonomy): domain Eukaryota; kingdom Viridiplantae; phylum Streptophyta; class Magnoliopsida; order Fabales; family Fabaceae; genus Glycine; species Glycine soja. The sequence goes on from NC_041013.1 coordinate 30,737,145, forward strand.
AAAATGGACCATTTTGCCCCTATCTTGAATTTCTTGCCCATTTCCTTCCGAAACATCGTGAAACCCTACGGATCGTGCAGTGATCACTGTTAAGCAGCTCAACTTGGTTGGAAAAAGTTCCCATGTTGACAAAAAAATTGCCCCCATTCTGAGTATCTTGCTCATTTCTTTCCGTAACATCGCGAAACCCTACAGATTGCGCAGGGATTGATGTTAAGCAGCTCAACTTGATTGGCGAAAATTCGCATGTTGACAAACAATTGTCCCTTAACAAAATTACGGTATGACAGTTGCGCCTCTTTACTTATCTTTTATTGGAGATAAAAGGGAAGTAAAGATAAGACACTAATTTCGTTCGAGCTAAATTTCCACCCAATCAACCACTAGCGGAAGTCCAAGCAGTAAAACTCGTGAAAGCATGAAGACATTGAAGTTCTTCCTTTTCTCATTTTATTCTTTATTCATTTTTATTTTCTATATATATATATATATATTCTATTTAAAAAAGCATAGAAACAGAGAACGCAACTCCTATGAAGCACAGGGAGAAAAGATATTGAAGTTTTTGAGATAAAGACATTGTCGTCCTCGAAATGCAAATGATGGTCATTGTTGCCTTTGAAGGCATGCAATGACTGAAGACAATGTCGTGTTCAAAATGTAAATGAGGATCACTGTCGCCTTTTGAAAGTGTCGCAACCTACCCTTCGGCGGGAGGGCGACGCGTGACTCGCGGGATGCGTATTCCACGAAAGGAATACGCGCGGAGTCGCCACCAACGTTTATTTGAGGAAAACGTCGGAAAAACCAGAAAAGACGCGATCTACGAACTTTTAAGTGAAAGGTTCGGGAGTTGTATTTACGCACGGGGAAGGTATTGGCACCCCACACGTCCGCCCCAAGGGACGGCAGCCTTTAATCGAATGTGCAAACATGACTTTGATTTTTACGTTCCCTTTTGTGTCCTTATATCCTTTATACCCTTTTTATATTTTTTCTTTTTTGTGGTCGACAAGGGTGTTTCCCTTTGCTCCTACGTATTCCTCAATTGGGATGAGAAAATCAGACCTACGTAGTTCTTTCGGAACAAAGTGTTTGGTTAAGTTGTTTTTTTATCTTTTTGCAAGATATATTTTGATTGAACAAAAAGGTCATTTGAGGTGTTGGACCATTAAATGATCTTTTGATTTTGAAAGGAGAGAAACGTTAAGGCATTGGACCATTAACGATCTCTTGTTTTTGAAAGGAGAGAAACGTTAAGGCATTTGGACCATTAACGATCTCTTGGGGTGGTCGACAAAAGCGGGGCTTTTGCTCCTACGTATCCTCAATTGCGATGAGGAAATCAGACCTACGTAGTTCTTGCAAAAGCGGTAAAGTCACATGTTGATTTTATGCTTTTGAACGGTCCATGTTAACCGATAAAAGCAAAGAGGACCGTTTAAGGCGTTGGACCTTAAAACGGTTTTTAGTGATTTTTCGGAAAAAAACTTGATTTGTGAGTTGATTTTAGTCTTAGTTTCACTTTGGTTATTAATCAATTCATTCAAGGAAACTTCCAAAGAAAAACGTCCGATTGATTTTTTTTATTATTTTATTCAAAGATATTTTGATTATTTTATTATTATTTTTCAAGATATTTTGATTATTTTATTATTATTTTACTTTTTTTGGTTTAACCGAGGTTATAGCGTGAACGATCGGTTAGATTTCGTTTTAACAGTGATTAAACGAGATTACAACACAAATGATCGGTTGAAATTCATTTTATCATTTATTAGACGAGAAAACGGCTTAAATAAATGGTTAAAGCACGTTAAAAACGGAAGAAAAGAAAACTGAAAGTAAACGAAATTAAAGTGAAAGTAGACAAAACAAGAAATGAATTGAAAGTCTCGAATTCGAAAACTTACCCATTGAAGAACGAAGAACGAACGAAGAACGGATGAAGAACGGTGAAGAACGATGAAGAATTTCCACAGAATCGCTTACGGAAGCGTTTCGGAAGCGCCTCGGCTTAGATTTTCTTCACGGAAACGATTTTTCCAAGCAAATTCGAAAGAGAGAGAAGTGCCAAAGGGGCTGAACATTTTGAAACAGCTCCCCCCCCTATTTATAGAAAAAAGGGAGGTGCTTGCCGCCCAAAGACTTAATGAAGAAGATTTCTAAGCGCACCCGAATTACTAAGTTCACCCCCCTTTTTGTATTTTACGGAAAAGTTACGGAAGCCTTACGGAACTGTTTTCGAATTTGATTTTCATCTTTTTTCTCTTCCCTTTCACCAATGTTAAGTGGAATATGCTTACCCAAGGTTTTCGGAAATTTTACGGAAGTATTACAGAAGCCGTGGAAGCCCCGAAAACCATTTTTCAAAAACGTGGAGGAGCTTGCCGCCCAGTTGCTTCCTCCTTAAGCAACCCAACTTCCAAAATGTTCTAGAAGGGCCTAGATTTGAATTGCTATTTACACCCCTATCTTGATAAGTTCACCCCCTTACCTTTTTTGGTGATTCTTTTTTCGTAAAGTTACGGAAACTTACGAATCTCGTAACGATACTTGTTTTCTTTCCGTAATGTTACGGAACCTTGCAGATTACATAATCATCCCCCTTTTGACTTACGGAATGTTACGGAACCTCACTTAATTATGCAACGATGCTTCCATTTGATTTCCGGTGTGTCACGGAAACTTACGGATTGTGCATCAATATATTTTTTTTGGTTTTTCGGCATGTCCTGGAATTTCACAAATTGCCCAATGATGGATGCCAAGCACCTCACAAGGACCAAAGAAAGGTCGGATGTCATCAAGCAAAGGTCCCCGGACGAAATTAGGGTATGACAGTTGCCCCTCTTTACTTGTCTTTTATTGGAGATAAAAGGAAAGTAAAGATAAGACACTAATTTCGTTCCTCTCGATTTGACGAGAGTCGCGGGTGACCATAAAATCTCCACATGCAAATGACTTGTTGTTCCTGGATTTTCACAAATTGCCTAATGATGGGTGCCAAGCACCTCACAAGGACCAAAGAAAGGTCGCATGTCATCAAGCAAAGGTACCCGGACGAAAATTAGTGTATGACACTAATTTCGCTCCTCTCGGTTGACGAGAGTCGCGGGTGACCATGAAATTTCCGCATGAAAATGACTTGTTGTTCCTGGATTTTCACAAATTGCCTAATGATGGGTGCCAAGCACCTCACAAGTACCAAAGAAAGGTCGCATGTCATCAAGCAAAGGTACCCGGACGAAAATTAGTGTATGACACTAATTTCGCTCCTCTCGGTTGACGAGAGTCGCGGGTGACCATGAAATTTCCGCATGAAAATGACTTGTTGTTCCCGGAGGAACAAAAGGTGCAGAAGACTATGTCAGCCTCTGCATGCTATCAAGCGTTCTGTCTTACAGATAGCAAAAGAATGTTTATACGGATCACCACTCGGGTATTTCCGCGTATCATCGGGCCCGCCGCCTCTGGATGATACAAGGGTGTAGAATGACCAAATTTGGTCTCTGCTTGTCATCGGGCCCGCCGCCTCTGGATGACAAAAGGGTGCGGATAACCGTAAGGTATCTCCGCGTATCATCGGGCTCGCCGCCTCTGGATGATACAAGGGTGCAGAATGACCAAACTTGGTCTCTGCTTGTCATCGGGCCCGCCGCCTCTGGATGATACAAGGGTGCAGAATGACCAAACTTGGTCTCTGCTTGTCATCGGGCCCGCCGCCTCTGGATGACAAAAGGGTGCGGATAACCGTAAGGTATCTCCGCGTATCATCGGGCCCGCCGCCTCTGGATGATACAAGGGTGCAGAATGACCAAACTTGGTCTCTGCTTGTCATCGGGCCCGCCGCCTCTGGATGACAAAAGGGTGCGGATAACCGTAAGGTATCTCCGCGTATCATCGGGCCCGCCGCCTCTGGATGATACAAGGGTGCAGAATGACCAAACTTGGTCTCTGCTTGTCATCGGGCCCGCCGCCTCTGGATGACAAAAGGGTGCGGATAACCGTAAGGTATCTCCGCGTATCATCGGGCCCGCCGCCTCTGGATGATACAAGGGTGCAGAATGACCAAACTTGGTCTCTGCTTGTCATCGGGCCCGCCGCCTCTGGATGACAAAAGGGTGCGGATAACCGTAAGGTATCTCCGCGTATCATCGGGCCCGCCGCCTCTGGATGATACAAGGGTGCAGAATGACCAAACTTGGTCTCTGCTTGTCATCGGGCCCGCCGCCTCTGGATGACAAAAGGGTGCGGATAACCGTAAGGTATCTCCGCGTATCATCGGGCCCGCCGCCTCTGGATGATACAAGGGTGCAGAATGACCAAACTTTGTCTCTGCTTGTCATCGGGCCCGCCGCCTCTGGATGACAAAAGGGTGCGGATAACCGTAAGGTATCTCCGCGTATCATCGGGCCCGCCGCCTCTGGATGATACAAGGGTGCAGAATGACCAAACTTGGTCTCTGCTTGTCATCGGGCCCGCCGCCTCTGGATGACAAAAGGGTGCGGATAACCGTAAGGTATCTCCGCGTATCATCGGGCTCGCCGCCTCTGGATGATACAAGGGTGCAGAATGACCAAACTGGGTCTCTGCTTGTCATCGGGCCCGCCGCCTCTAGATGACAAAAGGGTGCGGATAACCGTAAGGTATCTCCGCGTATCATCGGGCCCGCCGCCTCTGGATGATACAAGGGTGCAGAATGACCAAACTTGGTCTCTGCTTGTCATCGGGCCCGCCGCCTCTGGATGACAAAAGGGTGCGGATAACCGTAAGGTATCTCCGCGTATCATCGGGCCCGCCGCCTCTGGATGATACAAGGGTGCAGAATGACCAAACTTGGTCTCTGCTTGTCATCGGGCCCGCCGCCTCTGGATGACAAAAGGGTGCGGATAACCGTAAGGTATCTCCGCGTATCATCGGGCCCGCCGCCTCTGGATGATACAAGGGTGCATGTCACATGACCTCAGGGTCAGTATGACAAAGATTATGGGGCGGCCGACAAAAGCAAGGCTCTTGCTCCTACGTATCCTCCAATGAGGAATTCAGACCTACGTAGTTCTTGATAACTTGTGAGACTTGAAAAGTCTCCATCGGAAAATGCTGACATCTCCGGAAAGGGCGCAGATGACCATATTGGCCTCTGCTCGTCAATCACACTTGGGGTCGCTGAATGACGAGGTGCGGATAACCGTAAGGTGTCTCCGCGGGCTACCAGCTCTTGAGTTATGGCAACAAAAGGCGGTATGGTCGACAAAAGCGAGGCTCTTGCTCCTACGTATCCTCCAATGAGGAACTCAGACCTACGTAGTTCTGGATAACTTGTGAGACTGGAAAAAGTCTCGGTGTTTTCTCCACTAAAATGCAAACATGCTTTAGCAAAGAGACAAATATTCCAACTGATTTAGAGCAGCATATGCTTTTTTGAGTGAAAAACAATGCGTCTACCGGGAAAGGAGAGTCTGCTGATGAAATCTCCTATAACCATAAATGAGATTTTGGATGTTAGCATTTCGTTTCTAAATGACCATTTAGAGGAAACACCGGGTTCGACAAAAATAGAAGAAATCCACTCAAAGTGTATCAATCTCGCACAGGTAAGTGTTTCATCCTAATTCCGAACCATAGATATGTCATGACTTGACTTTGCAAATTATTTCCTATCAAATCAAAAATTACATGCGTGATCATGGATCAAATAGGACTTCCCTTGGGAATGAGTTCTTTTGGTGGTTTCTTCTTTCGGCTTTTGTGTGTTTTTGGCTTTTGATTTTTCTGGCTTTTTCTTTTTCTGTTTTTTTTTTGTTTAGTGCGGGGCGAGAAAAAAAAAAAGGGTCGCTAGCGCACGGGATTTTGGTTGGTAATCAAAGGGAGAAGACTATTTTAGGTCGTGGTTCCCTTTCCTTCTTTTTTCGTTCATTTGGTGGCAATTCTGTATTGTTCAGATATTGTCCGGTCCAAAGACCTCTCTGCACTTTCCTTCTGTTTTCTTTCGATCCTTGATCAGGAGCTTGCTTTCCTTCTTCTTCTTCTTTTTTTACTTTCTCCCATTCTTTGATTGGGAATTTTCCTTTCTTTTCTTTTTGCTTTCTCCCACTCTTTGATTGGGGAATTTTCCTTCTTTTCTTTTTTTGCTTTCTCCCACTCTTTGATTGGGGAATTTTCCTTCTTTTCTTTTTTTGCTTTCATTGGAAATTTTCCTTCTCTTTTTCTTTGATTGGAAATTTCCCCTCTATTCTTTTTTTGCTTCCGAGGGTAAGGATTGACATTCTCACCCTGGGTCAAGGTTTATGGTGAGTCAGGATTTTGGCTCAAAGCTTGTAGAATGGCTAGACATGATACATGTCAGGGTTTGGTTTGGTTCAAGGATAAAAGGGATGCCCCACATTATTTCCATGACACAAATGCAAAAATGATGATTTGGAAACTTTATGCAAAACTGGTCATGCATGCACCTATGCGGACACTCAAGTGTCAAATTTTTATGGTCATGTGATGCTAGGGCTCAGGATTCATTTCCTCTATTTTAAATCAACCCAATGTTTCCAAAATATGTTCTTTTATCAATTTGTGCATTCATCCGAGTCCATTTCGGGCGTCCGAGAAAATTTTCACAGCATTCACCTTTCAGGTGTATACACATTTTTTCAAAAACTAGTTATGATCAGTGAATTTTTTCAAAGAAAAGTTGGAAGTCATCTCTTTTCAAAAGCATATCGGTTTTTCAGCTAAACAACTTATTTTTCTTTTTTCTCTCTTTTTTTTCTTCTTTTTTTTTTATTTGTTTATTTCTTTTTCTTGTTTGTTTTTTTTCTTCTCTTTTTTTTTCATGAGGTATTTTGCTATATACATGCATATCCAAGGTATCTTGCTACCTAAACATACATATATATGTTTTGTAAGGTATTTTTGCTATATACATGCATATCCAAGGTATCTTTCTACCTAAACATACATATATATTTTGTGAAGTATTTTTCGTTTACATACATGCATATCTAAGGTATCTTTCTACCTAAACATACATATATATATTTTGTGAAGTGTTTTTTGTTTACATACATGCATATCTAAGGTATTTTTCTACCTAAACATACATATATATATTTTGTGAAGTGTTTTTTTGTTTACATACATGCATATCTAAGGTATTTTCACTACCTAAACATACATATATATGTTTTGTAAGGTATGACTACCTTCCGAGTTTGCGCTTGTTTTATTTAAATTCCCAGGATCATGAGCAACTAGGTGCGTCCTACTATAAAAAAATGATCAAATAGCAGGCAGAAATTTAAAAGGTACTAGGTTGCCTCCTAGTAGCGCTTCTTTAACGTCTTGAGCTGGACGCCTTATGACTTGTCGGTCACTGACCTAGTACTTTGCTTACCTTTGGCTTTGGACTTGGTCGCCTATTGGTCGGCCATGTGGTGTAGGCAATACTCAAACCTTTTTGTGGATGAGCAGAGGTGAACTCTAGAGGTGATGGCGGTGCGTCTATTGCCCGCTGCCGGCCATCGCCAGGCTGCTGTGGTGTTTCGCCCTGCGCCTGTCTGGGGCGCAGTACTTCTTGATGAAAGCTCGATTAGTAGGGGGCCTGATGCCCTTGCTGGAGGTGACAGGTACTCTGTAGAATTGACAGAGACCCGTAATTAGAGCTTGACAACTCCAAGACCCTGTTGGACATCTTCGGGTCCACTGGGTGTCTTGCAAGCGCGATCCCTGCAAACAATAGATGAAATCAGAAATCAGTTGAGCGATGTGCATACTTACCTATGATGATGTGACCTTGTCGGGGGGGTACGAGCACCCTATAGGACTGATAGAGGCCCGTAACCAGAGCTGGAAACCCCAGGGCCCTGTTGGACTTTTCCGGGTCCACTGGGTGTCTCTTGGGTGCGATCCCTGCAAACAATAGATGGTATCAGAAATTAGTTGAACTATATGCATACTTACCCATGTTGGGACGACACAGACCAACTGATACTTTTGCAGGGGGAGATTGGCATTGCGGTCGTTGGGCAGAATGTTGCTAAGTAGCAATGTCATCTATATCTGTGTAAGAGTGGTCATGTTGGTGCGCATGGTCCGCACTCTTCTCTTTGCAGCGGCACGGGTGAAATCTTGCCCTGGTATGCATAGTAGCTGTGTGATAGCCTCCCTCTCTGGTTGTGCTCGCACAGTTGGCCCTCCTCCAATATCAGGGGGTGGCCCAAGAACCGTTAAAAGGAAACTACTGGTCCCTTAACCGGGAGTGCAAGTCTCGGTTAAACATTTAAGGACAGAGGACCTTAAATTCTTTTAAGGTGTGGATGTCGAGCACACTGAAAATGAGGACACGTAGCCCTCTAAAGGTGAGGGCGTGCAGCCCTCTCAAGGCGAGGAGGTGTAGTCCTCTGGAGGTGAGGGCGTGCAGCCCTCTGCTGGCGAGGACGTGTAGTCCTTTCAAGGTGAGGGCGTGTAGCCCTCTGACGGTGAGGGTAACTAGTACCCAAGGTGAGGACGTGTAGCCCTCTCAAGGCGAGGACATGTAGTCCTCTGGAGGTGAGGGCGTGCAACCCTCTGATGGTGAGGACGTGTAGTCCTCTCAAGGCGAGGACGTGTAGTCCTCTCAACGGTGAGGGTAACTAGTACCCAAGGTGAGGGCGTGTAGCCCTCTCAAGGCGAGGACATGTAGTCCTCTAGAGGTGAGGGCGTGCAGCCCTCTGATGGTGAGGACGTGTAGTCCTCTCAAGGCGAGGACGTGTAGTCCTCTCAACGGTGAGGGTAACTAGTACCCAAGATGAGGGCGTGTAGCCCTCTCAAGGCGAGGACATGTAGTCCTCTGAAGGTGAGGGCGTGCAGCCCTCTGTTGGCGAGGACGTGTAGTCCTCTAAAAGTGATAGGTACAAGTACCCAAGGGTCCACCCTTATGAGAAAGCAAGAGATCGACTCATCGAGAGGGCCGGTCATCCCAAATCCACAAGATTTGGACATTAGATGTAGGAAATCTATGCAGTTAACATGATTTTTAGGGATGCAGATGCATGCAACCTTTGTCGTGAAATTTGGTAAATGCGGACTTCATATGAAACAATGCAATGTAATGGAAAGTTGTACAATGACATTCTTTCCCTATTTTGTGATTTTGATTTTGATTTGATTTTTTTTGGAAAACATAGATTGACTGTCCTTTTGAAAGAGGTGATAATTCATGCGACCTTATCCTATCTTTTGCAAATCTCTCCGGGAACTCCCTCAAAGTGTATGTTCTTTTTGATTTAGTCACTTGACCATTTTGGAGTGACGGCAATGGAGCCATTTGATGTTTAATCAATCCATCGAAATCCTAGGGTTTGTCCCCCCCTTTTTTGTTGAAAACATCGATGGGTGAGAACTTTTGATCGGCCCCTATGTTAACTTGAGGCTCATGCACGGTGCCCCTCATTGCCCCAGTGTAAGGCTTTGAGGTACCAATCGTTGCCTTTCGTCATGACCTTGTAGGAGGGAACCTATTGGGTGAGAACTTCTAATCTGCCCCTAGGTTCGCTTGAGGTTTTTGCATGGTGCCTTTCGTTGCCCCAGTGTAGGGCTTAGAGGTACCAAGTGTTGTCTTGTTTTCACGACCTCGTAGTGAGGAAGAATGAAAGAAGCAGTTGATTCTTGCAAAAAGAATTTTCCAAGGACGAGAAATAGTTGAAGGATCTTTCAGTTGATGGATTAAGTCAAATGACTCCTATGTAGAAGCAAGATGTTTTGATGTCTTGATGATGCTAAAGGATCAAGTGCTTCTAAGTTTTATTCAAGACTAGAATCCAAGAAAATCAAGATATATGATCAAGTTTGATCTCTTTAGAATCTTTAGGAAGAAGTTTCCAAATTGAAACAAACAAAGGTTTGACCAAAGAATTCTATCATTTCAATTTGAGATTTGCTCTCTGGTAATCGATTACCAGTAGTTAAAAATGTTTTAATTCAAATTTTTAAAACCTGTAATCGATTACATAAGTCTTGTAATTGATTACCAGAGGGGATTTTCAGAAAATAATTTCCAAGAGACATATCTATTCAAATGTTTTATGAACGGCCATTCAAATGTTTTAAAGAGAGTTTTTATTGCCCAAACAGTTTTATCCTCTCAAAAGATCAAGAGTATTTCTAAACTGAAATGTCTTATCCTCTCAAAAAGATTCCTTGGTCAACCACTTGCATATTCAATAAGGAATTTTTGATTGATCTTCATTTTACAATCTACCTCTTTTAAGAGAGACCTTTTCTTCTTTACTTCTTATTTCTGAAAAGGGATTAAGAGACCGTGGGTCTCTTGTTGTAGGGGATTCTTGAACACAAGGGAAGGGTTGTCCGTGTGTGGTTCAGACTTTGTAAAAGGAGTTTTACAAAGAGAGTGGAAAATCTCAAGTGGGTTTCTTGAGGTCTGGACGTAGGCACGGGAAGTGGCCGAACCAGTATAAATCAAGTTTTCATTCCTCTCTTCCTTTAAACTTCTTTTATTGCTATTTATCTTTTGCTTTAAAGAAGTTTATTTTGATTTGTCTTTTGAGTAATTCATGTTAAGGGTGCATTGTTAATCCAAAAAGAAAGAGTGATAGTTCAATTGGGGAATAGTCTTTGCATCTTAATTCAACCCCCCTTTTTCTTAAGGTAACTGAGGCCATTTGTCCAACATCCTATTCTTGACAACTCGCTTCTCTAAGAAGACAAACTTTCTGGAATGATAAAATGAAGTCACATGAACGTCTATAGTTTTACTTGAAAATACAGTCAATCAAATGCCTTTTTTTTTTTTTTTATTTTGAAACTTATTTTTTTATTTTGAAACTTATTTGTTTTGAACTTTACTCGTTGTTTTACGACACCCCCACCAACATGCAAGACGAGTAATCTCTGATTGAACAGTCTTGGAAGTCAACACTCAGGAGCGCAGGTCGCTTGAGCAAATAGACCAATGGCTTGCACCCACATTCCGGTGAAAGTTGAATAAGCAAACATGCGTTTGTGAGAGGATGAGGGACAAGGATGTCCATTTTATCCATATCATTTAGCATTGTAACTGTGGTTTATAATAATGGCATAAACTTGAAAATCCTGATGAGTCATAACAACAGCTTCCAGAATTGCCCCATGTATGGTGTTGCTTGTCAATGTTATGATTCAACAAGCAATTCTCCTCAAATTTCAGCCAGCCCGTATCAATTAGACTTCACACTTTATGCTTCGGGGTCATACAATGCTCAATGGAATGCCCCAGGGCTCCTCCACGATAAGCACACGTTGCGTTCGAGTCGTATCCTCAGAAAAATGAAGGTTGAGGAACCTTGGTTGGGGTTATGGCTACCATTGAATTATTGAGTGGATATGGGATCAAGTTTAGCATATGACAACGGAATTTGGGGTGAACCCTACAGGCTTTTTGCTTCAAAATTCCTTTTTGTTGGTGTTTTTTTGGTTTGTGCTAAAGGTGGTCTTCGTCATTGGAAGTGCGGTAGACAGGCTTTGTGGTTGATTTAGGGATGGCCTTTGTGGATAACTGGGTGGTGGGTAAGGAGGAGGTTTGTTATTGACTGAGTAATGACATTGTTGGGTTTGGTGGGAAACTTGGCCGTATAGGAATGGCAATCACAGCATGGGTTTCTCCCTCTTTCTCACCCTCTTCATTTGCCCCAGTTTTCTCAGTCGTCTTAGTAGGATGATCAAATTTGCCTCTTTTCGGACCCACATCGATCCTTTCACTGGCGAAGACCAAATCCGCAAAGCTTTGAGGGTGCGTAGCCCACCATCTTTTCATAGTAGAGTATCGATAATGTGTCTACCATCACGATCATCGTCTCCCTTTCCATCATTGGGGGTACCACCTGGGCCGCCAGATCCCTCCACCTTTTGGGCGTGTTCTTTGAAAGATCCGTCCCCCTTTTTGCAAATGTTCTGTAGTTGCATCCTATCCGGAACCATATCAAAATTGTACTGATACTGCCTAACAAAGGCAACCATTAGGTCCTTCCAAGAATGGACTCGGGAAGATTCCAAGTTAGTGTACCAGGTAACAACTACCCCAGTAAGACTTTCTTGGAAGAAATGTATTAGCAGTTCCTCATCTTTGCGTATGCCCTTATCTTTCGACAATACATCTTTGGATGGTTCTTGAGGCAAGTAGTCCCCTTGTACTTGTCAAAGTCCAACACCTTGAACTTGGGAGGGGTGATGATATTGGGTACTAGGAACAACTCTTCTAGGTTAGCAAAGGCATAATCTTCACCTCCTTCAATGGCCCTGAGCCTTTCCTCTAGATGATCCAACTTTCCCATTCCTGCCATAGTCATGAGGGTTTTTAACCGCTGTGGAACGTGAGGGTTGTGGTTGTGGATGATATTGAGGGCCCTCCAAAGTGTTTTGCAGAGGTATACCACCAACTGCTTGCCCTTCAGCAGCATATCCGAGGCAAGGCTCGAAGTTGGCTAGATCGTGGTGGGGAATTTCATGTGTCTCCTCCATGGGTCGAGAGACATGTGCATGATCAGATTGAGGTTGTTGGCTCTTAATGAGTATAGGAGTGGAGTTATTGACATCCTCATTGGGAATGTACACCACATTGGGTGGTGTATAGTTTGGGAGGCAAACCATATGGCGGGAAGGCGTGCTTGTTTTGAATTTGCACATCATGGGGTCATCCGTACTTCCCAAATCTTTGCCTACCATATTTGAGGTTGGATGATTCATTTGCTTGAGGCCAGATGGGAGCATCGGGTTCACCTTAGCGACAGCGCTAGTAGCGGCAACTATAACCGCATTGGCTTCCATTATCTTCTTCATGCTCATCATGGCCTCCATCATTGTGGCCATTTGCTCTTTCATGGCCTCCATGTCGGCCTTCATCTTCTCTTGTATCTCCTCTACTTCACCCATTACTCTAGCTCTAGCACAAGTTCGGTGAGGACGCCGTAAAGCATGTTTTTTTTTTTTTTTTTGATAGCAATGATTAAGTTCATTTTATTTTATTTTATTTTATTTTTCAAGGAAAGAATGCAATGAGCAATGCAACCAATGAAAAGCATGGATGTATGCGAATGATGTACAGTTGAAGTATTGCGAATTTTTACGCAGGATATGGGGTTGAATCAATTTAGATTTTCAACATGGTCCATGACATCTTTGTCAAGGTGAAACTGGAAGTAACAAGGACATCAACAATCCTAAATATGTTTGGCAGTAGACGAAGCAGTGATGTGACTCGATTCATCTTTTGCCCTAATTTTGCAAGACGGTTACTTCCATATTTCAACTTGACTTGATGAACCTTTTTATAAAAGCATGAGCTTGGTTCAACCCTATAATCCAAGGAATGGCAATTCTGATCGCCAATACTTCAACAACATCTCATAGGGATGAATGACTCGGGCATACTTTAAGCTATGCATGGAAAATGTAATTATGAAATTGAGATGCCCGAAGAAACACCATTTCCTAGTTAACCATGCATTAGGTACCATGTTCAATTATTTTGTTTTGTTGTTGTGTGTTTTTTTTTTAGAAATGGGTTTATGATCCCAACATGGTTGGCTCATGGTGCCTAACACATGCAACTAAGAATGTAGTGTGAAGTTTCACGCTTCCCCTTTTTTGTTTTTGTAGAGGAAAACACAAGGATGAGCAAACATGAAAACAAATGGTATGCAATTTTGCAGATCAAAAAGTTTGTTGAACGCATATGCATGATGATGCCATGATTCATGCAAAATGTGAGGCTGGAATATGATAACGGACAAATCCAGGAACGATATGTTCATTATGATGTTATGAAGAGATGCTTATGCGATGCATGATATGAATGCATTTTACGGACACGAGAGCCTGGAAAATTATCTCTTCTTACTTGCGCATTTGGGGGCGCAGTGCCCCATGTGTACAATTAAGAAGGTGATATGGACCTTCCGGCTTCCCGTGACAAAGGACGAGACCAACATACAATGCATGCTAGAGATCAAATGTGGGAGTGACTTGATTCGCACTGATTTTTGGAGTAAAAACGTGGGATAAACTCATTTTTTTCAAAAAGTTATAACTAGTCAAGATCTGAGCGACAATACAAACTTCCTAGCGGTTTCTAATCATATGGTCCATTAAGTCTATCATATGCTGACAATAGCTGAGAAGTCCGTGGATCTCCTCGGGGGCGGAGTAGGTGTCCGCCACTGCTTTGGCCTTGGCTAGCAATCGGGGAAGTTCTTGACTCCTGTTCAAAGTAAGAGCAAATCAGTCCGTCCACATTGTTGCCTCTTGGTGCAATGAATCAATTACCCTTTCCCTTTTCGACGCACGAGCGGTGACCTTGTAGCGGATAGACGGGCCTACCTTCTTGGAGAAAAAAGGTGTGAAACCAGCCACACATAGAGAGCCAGTGCACAACAAACAATTCTTGCGCTGCTCTTTTCACATCCCCGGTCGAACGTGTCATACATGGCCAAAATGGCGACGACCGGGCTTTCCTTGCCATGATGAAAGGCGAGGAAAGCGTCAATCGCTGCTAGGTCCACTAACCCTTCCATATTCGGAAAGAGGACAACTCCAAAGATAAAAAACGCCAAGATGTCAATAAAAGAAAGCCCATTCGCCTTGATTTTCCAAGGCCTTTGCCCTTTCCTCCAAACACTTCCTTGGTACTCCGACTACTCCATTTCTGTTTTGCTTTAGACGTTCCAACTCTTGTGCTGAGATTTTCACTACCTTGGCAACTCTTGTCGTGGAGGGATAGAACCCAAAGAAAAGATATGGCTTCCTTCCTCCCAGTTGGCATCCCAGGATTTCTTCCAACTCTTTCACAGTCGGCACTAGCTGGAAGTCCTCAAATGTGAAGCACCTTAGGGGCTGGTCATAATACTGGGAAAGGGATGCAATCGGTTCCATGGAGACTTCTACCCTAGCTAGGTCCCAAATCTTACCATAGGCTTTGCGGAAGGCTTACCGTTGAAGTTGACCCATTAATTGCCCCAACTCTCCTAAACTAGTGACCTCTAAGCTCTTGATTTTGACTTGATAGAACCTCTTTTTAAGCGAAGGCTTTTGACTTGATCCCATGTTTTACTAAAGTGAAATAAAATCTAGTGCGAATCAAAACTCTGACATCTATCATGGGTGGAATGGATGAATGCATGAAGAAATGCATATGACACAGATGCAATTTACGAATACGGGAGCCTGAGAAACTGTCTCCTTCTTAGATACAACGTCTAGGGGTAGCAAAGTGCCCCAACGTATGTATTTAAAATGGTGACACGGACCCTTCGTTGGTTTGTTTACAGAGGGGATCAAGACAGAACCCATGTGCGATGCATATGCGAAAGGCGCAACACGGGAATGTACATAGTATGACAATACTCACTGAATATAAGTAAAAGGGTATATGACACTTATGCATGGCAGTGTGAAAAATGGCACGCAGCGTGTTTGCTCCGTGCCCCTATTTAAGGGACCTATAAGGGAGAGAGCTAACTAGGCTTTTAGTAATAACCCCCAAGGTAGTCATATCTCTTTTGATAGTTTCTAGAGGTATCATTCTCTTCGAAAAACATATTGCAGCAGTAGGGACTACTAGCAACAATAAGTTTTCAAAGAAAAAAGCTCTAGATGAGGGTTCACTGTAATCAAGCAAGTCGGAGACCTAGCATGACCACAGATTCACCTCCGCTCCTTATGTTCCCATGAACTCGGGTATAGGGCCCTTTTTCACTCACAGTGTGTGCAAATAGTGTTGGTGTTTGTGTGCATCAAATGAATAAATATTTACCCCATGCATACATTTTAAAACGCACTAAAAGCAACAAAGAGTTTATATACATAAGAACATAATGAAGGAAAACCAACAAAGGGATAAGTCACGGTAAAACATTCCACAAGATTAAATGGCCTAACTCTCTAAAAACAGTCCCCAGTGGAGTCGCCAACTGTCGCAACCTACCCTTCGGCGGGAGGGCGACGCGTGACTCGCGGGATGCGTGTTCCACGAAATGAATACGCGCGGAGTCGCCACCAACGTTTATTTGAGGAAAACGTCGGAAAAACCAGAAAAGACGCGATCTACGAACTTTTAAGTGAAAGGTTCGGGAGTTGTATTTACGCACGGGGAAGGTATTGGCACCCCACACGTCCGCCCCAAGGGACGGCAGCCTTTAATCGAATGTGCAAACATGACTTTGATTTTTACGTTCCCTTTTGTGTCCTTATATCCTTTATACCCTTTTTATATTTTTTCTTTTTTGTGGTCGACAAGGGTGTTTCCCTTTGCTCCTACGTATTCCTCAATTGGGATGAGAAAATCAGACCTACGTAGTTCTTTCGGAACAAAGTGTTTGGTTAAGTTGTTTTTTTATCTTTTTGCAAGATATATTTTGATTGAACAAAAAGGTCATTTGAGGTGTTGGACCATTAAATGATCTTTTGATTTTGAAAGGAGAGAAACGTTAAGGCATTGGACCATTAACGATCTCTTGTTTTTGAAAGGAGAGAAACGTTAAGGCATTTGGACCATTAACGATCTCTTGGGGTGGTCGACAAAAGCGGGGCTTTTGCTCCTACGTATCCTCAATTGCGATGAGGAAATCAGACCTACGTAGTTCTTGCAAAAGCGGTAAAGTCACATGTTGATTTTATGCTTTTGAACGGTCCATGTTAACCGATAAAAGCAAAGAGGACCGTTTAAGGCGTTGGACCTTAAAACGGTTTTTAGTGATTTTTCGGAAAAAAACTTGATTTGTGAGTTGATTTTAGTCTTAGTTTCACTTTGGTTATTAATCAATTCATTCAAGGAAACTTCCAAAGAAAAACGTCCGATTGATTTTTTTTATTATTTTATTCAAAGATATTTTGATTATTTTATTATTATTTTTCAAGATATTTTGATTATTTTATTATTATTTTACTTTTTTTGGTTTAACCGAGGTTATAGCGTGAACGATCGGTTAGATTTCGTTTTAAGAGTGATTAAACGAGATTACAACACAAATGATCGGTTGAAATTCATTTTATCATTTATTAGACGAGAAAACGGCTTAAATAAATGGTTAAAGCACGTTAAAAACGGAAGAAAAGAAAACTGAAAGTAAACGAAATTAAAGTGAAAGTAGACAAAACAAGAAATGAATTGAAAGTCTCGAATTCGAAAACTTACCCGTTGAAGAACGAAGAACGAACGAAGAACGGATGAAGAACGGTGAAGAACGATGAAGAATTTCCACAGAATCGCTTACGGAAGCGTTTCGGAAGCGCCTCGGCTTAGATTTTCTTCACGGAAACGATTTTTCCAAGCAAATTCGAAAGAGAGAGAAGTGCCAAAGGGGCTGAACATTTTGAAACAGCTCCCCCCCCCCCTATTTATAGAAAAAAGGGAGGTGCTTGCCGCCCAAAGACTTAATGAAGAAGATTTCTAAGCGCACCCGAATTACTAAGTTCACCCCCCTTTTTGTATTTTACGGAAAAGTTACGGAAGCCTTACGGAACTGTTTTCGAATTTGATTTTCATCTTTTTTCTCTTCCCTTTCACCAATGTTAAGTGGAATATGCTTACCCAAGGTTTTCGGAAATTTTACGGAAGTATTACGGAAGCCGTGGAAGCCCCGAAAACCATTTTTCAAAAACGTGGAGGAGCTTGCCGCCCAGTTGCTTCCTCCTTAAGCAACCCAACTTCCAAAATGTTCTAGAAGGGCCTAGATTTGAATTGCTATTTACACCCCTATCTTGATAAGTTCACCCCCTTACCTTTTTTGGTGATTCTTTTTTCGTAAAGTTACGGAAACTTACGAATCTCGTAACGATACTTGTTTTCTTTCCGTAATGTTACGGAACCTTGCGGATTACATAATCATCCCCCTTTTGACTTACGGAATGTTACGGAACCTCACTTAATTATGCAACGATGCTTCCATTTGATTTCCGGTGTGTCACGGAAACTTACGGATTGTGCATCAATATATTTTTTTTGGTTTTTCGGCATGTCCTGGAATTTCACAAATTGCCCAATGATGGATGCCAAGCACCTCACAAGGACCAAAGAAAGGTCGGATGTCATCAAGCAAAGGTCCCCGGACGAAATTAGGGTATGACAGAAAGCATGCAATGACTGAAAACATTGTTGTCTTCGAAATGTAAATGAGGGTCATTGTCACCTTTTGAAAGCATGCAATGACTAAAGACATTGTCGTCATCAAAATGCAAACGTCCAAAGAAATGTCTCGATTGATTTTTTTGATTATTTTATTCAAAGATATTTTGATTATTTTATTATTATTTCTCAAGATATTTTGATTATTTTATTATTATTTTACTTTTATTGGTTTAACCGAGGTTACAACATGAACGATCGGTTAGATTTTGTTTTAATAGTGATTAAACGAGATTACAACACAAATGATCGGCTGAAATTCATTTTACCATTTATTAGGCGAGATAACAACTTAAACGATCGGTTAAAGCTCGTTAAAAATGGAAGAAAAGAAACCGAAAGTGAACGAAATAAAGATGAAAGCGAAAAAAACAAGAAATGAATTGAAGGTCTCGGATTCAAAAACTTACCCGTTGAAGAACGAAGAACGGATGAAGAACGGTGAAGAACGACGGAAAACCTTCACGGATTTGCTCACAGAAATGTCTCGGAAGCGTTGCGGAAACACCTCAGCTTGGATTTTCTTCACGGAAACAATTTATTTTCACCCAAAACAGCTGAAATGCATAGCCAGGGGGGTTGGGGATATTTGGAACAGCCCCCTTTCGCCTATTTATAGGAAAAAGGGGGAGGAGGTTGCCGCCCAGCTCGCCCAGGCGAACTGGGTTGATTCCTCCAGAACCAACCCTGCTTCCAAAATATTCTGGAAGGCCCCAGATTCAAAAATTTGAAAATTTTTATTTGCACCCCCCTTTTGATAAGTTCACCCACCTTCTTTCGTAATTTATGGAAAAGTTACGGAAGCATATAGGACTTGACTTTCTTCTTTTTTTCCACTCCTTCTCACCCCTTTTTGGTGAAATATGCTTATTTAGAGTTCTGGGAATAGTACGGAAGCATTACGGAAGTCCCGAAAGCCCCGGAAGTGATTTTTTTAACAAAATGGGGGAAGTGGTTGCCGCCCAGCACGCCCAGACGAGCTAGGTTGCTTCCACCTTAAGCAAGGAAATGCCCAGAATCCTCTAGAAGGACCTATATTAGATAATTGATATTTGCACCCCCATTTTACTAAATACACCCCCTTTTGCCTTTTTTGCTGATTCCTTTTCCGTAATGTTACGGAACTTTACGAATTACGCAACAAGGCTCTTCTTGACTTGTGAAATGTTACAGAACTTTACGGATTGCGGAACAATGCTTCTTAACAGTGTAGGTTTGAAATAAATGATGTCTAACTAATCTATGAAATGTCCTATCTATCTCAAGATCAAAGGGTTGTAAGTCTGATGGATTGTCTCTAGTCATACACTATATTCAGCATGCACAACTAGTTGCCTTCTTATGCAAGTAACAGTGTAGGTTTGAACTATAACTACCATTAATTGATATTCAAATGACTTGAAATTTTGTGAGAAACCTTATAAAATGATGAGAAGATAGCACAAAAAATTTCAAACAAAAATTCAAAGTCTAACTATAGAAGCTAAAAATGATAAGTTAAGAAAAATAAGAGAATAATACTTGGAAAATAAAAAACTTTTGACATAATTGCAATTTTTGGAAGAAGTAGAACTCAGCCGGCCAACGGCGGGCTGCCACGGCTTGGGAAATTTTTTTCTACCTCGAATACATATATAATAATTGTGATTCTGATAACCGGAGCAAAAGTTATGGCCGTTTGAAGTTTTGACAAAAATCAAATTTGCTACTTTTTTGGAACTTTCAAATCTGACCAAACTAAGGGTTCCAACTATTTTTCTCGCAAAATATGGATCAAAAGAAGTGACCACAAAAACATTCAGCCAAAAATAACAACTATAGCTACCAAAACAAAAAATCCAAATTAATTCAGCAAGGGTGGTCTCTAAAATCTGTCGCTAAGGGATTTCCACTACTACCCTGTTTTCCAGTTTAACAAAAGTGGTCACTAAATCCGTCACAAAACACTATTCACAGTAAAACACCAAAACTGAAACAGGAGAAGCATTGAATAGAACAACTAAAATAGAACACACAATAAACAAAATAACAAAGTTCTAAACAATACTAACACAATACTAACATAGCATGAAAGAATTAAACACTAACACGACACTAGCTATTATGAACCTTTGGACACTGCTCCCCGGCAACGGCGCCAAATTTGATCGAGGCCATACCCGAATCAAATAAACATTAAAAAATGTAGTAACTAGGAAGTGATCCTAGGTCGTTTTCCAATGAGCAATGATAAACCAAATGTTCATAACAGATAGTAGGAAATAGTAACAAATTGGGGGGGGGGGGGGGTGTTTGCTTTTGTGAATTAAACAACAAGTAAAATTAAATTAGAAAATATCATAATTAAAATACGTTGCTTCCCCTTGATTCACAAGCAAGTCTCTTATCCTAGGTTGCGAGAATTTATCCTTTACCAGTTTAACCACTTAATCCAACCCTAAATTAAATTACTAAGCGAAATTTAACATAAGGCATTCATTATGTGATTAAGCAACACATACACCAATTACTCATAAACGATCATTAAGCATGAACGTAAATTAAGCGCAGAGACAATTAATCAAGCACTAAGCATGCATGAATCAGTAGCAACAAATTCAGAGTAATTAGTGAAGAGGAAAAACTGAACAGAATTTAACAGTAATAATAGAACCTCAAAGAGAATTGTGCTTAATCCTCAAGAGAAAACAACGTTGGGGACTTAGCCTTCCATTAATCAATAGAGAACGAAATTATAGATTGAAGAACGAAATTTTATTGATAAAACTAAAAGTCAGAACTGGAATTGCCAAAAACGAAAAATGGAGAAAAAGAAAAGAGGGCCTAAGCTAGAACCTTGGTGTTGTTATATAGTTTTCCAACCCCAAAGCTTACAAATCTGTTTTAAATCCAAGCCCATAAATAAAATAAAATAAAATCTAGATAAGATAAGATAAGATAAGATCTAGATGAAATAATATCTAGATGAGATCAAATCTAAATAATATCTAGATAAGATAAGATCTAATTTTGTAGAATAAAATAGTCTGCCATCTTCAAGTCCAAGTCCAAATCTGGATCCAGCCCAATGCTTCATTAATTCCTGAAATTAGATTAAAAACATCAAATTAGCTGAATGGGCCCAAATAGTAAAACTACCTAATTAATTTGATAATTAAGACTAATCAGTACTTAAAATGGTGCAAAAAGGGTTAAGAAATAGGAGAAAATAATGGCACATCAGTGAGGACTTTGAGCCCTCTAAAGGCGAGGACCTTGGGTCCTCTGAAAGCAAGAGGTTGAATCTTTGAAAGGGCCTCTCATCTTTAAAGAGAAATCTATGCATTTAATATGAACATGATTTTTTTTTTGGGATGCAAATGCATGCAACTATTATCTTGAAATGCAGTAAATGCAGGCTTTGTATGCAACAATGCAATACAATGGAAAATTGTACAATGTTCATGACGTTCTTTCTTATTTTGTGATTTTGATTTTGATTTTTTTCCACATAGATTGACTGTCTCTTTTTGAAAGATGTGATAACCTATGCAACCTCATCCTATCCTTTTGAAAACATCTTCGGGGACTCCCTCAGAGTGTATGTTTTGTTTGATTTTGCCACTTGACAATTTTGGAGTGATGGCAGTGGAGCCATTTGACATTTAATCAATCAATTGAAATATTGACCCTAGGGTTTTCCCTTTTTTCTAAAAACCTCGATTATTCTGCACAGCAAGAGAAATATAAGGTTTTGGGACCAATCGCATGCACCATTGAAGGATGGCAATGGATTGTTACACTTTGGTACATGACTAAGTGAAGCTTTCTTGATTTAAGGTCATAGAGTGATGTCATGGGTCTGTTGATCCCACTGATACTCAATGGCAAGGGATGATCTTGAAAGAACTTATCCGGCAAAGGCTACCCTTGGATTCGAAAGGAATCCCAAAGGAGTTTGCATGAGAGACTAGCATCGGACGTATCCTACTATCAAAATTGGTTTCAGGCATTTTCCACAAGTTCTTGGTCAAACGAGTTTTCTTCTCAAATGTGTAAGTGCGAACCTCAGGGGTTTTTCTTTCTTTATGTATATATATATATATATATATATATATACTTTTTTTCAACAATCACAAGCGTGTGCGGGCATCATTCTAGCATCCCAACTTAAAAGCAAATTAGTCATTCCTTGATCCACATGGGCTTGTAACGTGGCTAGGGGTAAAGAGGCTATGAAAGAAAGGATTTAGAGGCTCAAAGAGTGTTTGAGGGTTATATAGAGTAAGAACCTTGAGAGTCTTGCTTGTACTTTTGTTCCCTTCAACTCTTGGGTTGGGCTCTATTCCTTTTGTCTCATACATTAATCTTTTATGGCACTTTTGTGCCTTTCTTGTAAAACTTGGAGATCTTTGTCTCTCTTTTTTTTCATTCGCCTTTGGCGGATTTTATTTTCTTTTTTCTTTTCATTGTTGCCCAACTTCATGCATGTGTTGTTTGCATTGCTCTTCTTGCTGGTTTAGCGGTGCTTCCTACTCAGGGTTCATATTTTGCTTTTGCCCTTTTTTGTTTGTTTTTAGAAAACAAATATACTTTGGCTCTGCGGGGGTAGCAAAGGATAAACTAGTGTTTGGGATGTTGAAGCATGGCCATGTGTCATTTCAAATCCTTACTTAGATCCTTTTGTAGTTTGGATTTCAGAACAAAACCTTAACAACACGCCCCTGATTGCTTTTTTTTTTCTTTTATTTTTATATCACCCTAGTTTTTGCCTAGGCCACCCTTTCGAGTTTTCGACCTATCGGGTGAGAACTTTTGATCTGCCCCTAGGTTCGCTTGAGGCTCATGCATGGTGCCTCTCATTGCCCCAGTGTAGGATTTTGAGATATCTATTGTTGTCTTTCGTCATGACCCTGTCACAAGGAAGAAAAGAAAGAAATTGTGCAGATTCTCAAAAATGAATTTTTCACGGACGAGAAATATTTAAAAGATTTTCAATTGACAGATTAAGTCGAACGACTCCTAACCTTGATAACTCACTTTTCTCTCAAAAAGAAAAAATTTTAGGAATGATAAAATGAGGTCACATGAATGTCTGTACTTTTGATTAAAAACAATCAATCAACGTTTTTTTTTGTTTTGAACTTTACTCATCGTTTTACGACATCCGCACCAAACGAGTAATTTCTGATTGAACGATCTTGGAAGTCCAAACTCAAGAGCACAGGTTACTTGAGCAAACAATCCAACGGCTTACACTCACATTCCAGTGGAAGTTGAATAAGCAAAGATGTACCCATGGGCCAAGGTTGGGTCCACTCTTCTTTGTAAATATTAGAATAGGTTTTTCCTTCTTTTGAGCCTTGTATTTTGGCCATTCTAGTAGTATAGGGTTTTAGCCTTGTATTTTAGGGCATTTTGAGTAGTCTTTGTAGTAAGGACTTTGTTTTTATTTTCATGTATTTTGGCATGAGGGTGAGTTTAGATATTATAGGGGGTGTGTAGCTAAGCTCTAGCTTCTCATCTCAAGGAGGTGAGCTTAGCTATTAGAGAGTTGTGTGTAGCTAAGCTCTAGCTTCTCATCTCAAGGAGATGAGCTTAGCTATTAGATAGGTGTGTGTAACTAAGTGATCGAGGCCGTACCCGAATCAAATAAACATGAAAATGCAGTAACTAGGAAGTGATCCTAGGTCGTTTCCCAACGAGCAGTGACAAACCAAATGTTCATAATATACTTGCAGTAACAGTAACAGTAACGATTGGGGGGGGGGGTTTGTTTGTTTTGTGATTAAAGAGCAAAACAAGTAAACTGGAATACGAAACTACTAATATTAAAAACGGGTTGTTTCCTCTGATTCAGAAGTCATTCTCTTATCCTGGGTTATGGAGAATTCGTCCCTAACAGTCAACCACTTAATCCAACCCTATTTCAATTTACTAAGCGAAAATCAACTTAGGGTTTTCAATACGTGATTAGGCACCACGTACACCAGTTAGCCCTTCGTCCATTAAGCATGAACGCAAGTTAGGCTCAGAGGCAATTAATCGAACACGAAGCGTGCACTGATTAATATTCAGGAAATTGGGATAACTGGTGAAGGGAAACTGCCAGGAAACCACATTACAAGCGAAACCTCAAAGAGAGTTGGGCTTCGTCCTCAAAAGGAAACAACACCAGAAAATCTAGCCTTCCATGGATTCAAACAGAAAACGCAAATGAAACATGAAACAGAAACATAAATGAACAGAAACGTAAATGAACAGAAACGTAAATGAACAGAAACGTAAATGAAAGTAGAAGAAGAAGCACGAATGAACTCGTAATTACAAGCAGAAAACGGAAATTTGCATTAAGAACGAAAATTGTAACAAGGGAACAGAAAAACGTGAAAGCCTAAAACCAAAGCTCTGAATAATGAAAATAGCATAACAGAATGCCCTGCACGAATCCCAAGGCAACTATTTAAAAAGAGTCACTCAAAGTCACTGGGCCCTATTACAATACTCTGGCCCAAAACGAAATAAACACTGAACAACATAAAATAAAATTGCGAAATTTCCTAATTAGAATTTAACTAAGGTAAGCGCTGCTTTATTTGCCCTCTTCAAGTCCATAACCAAAATCCGGATTAAGCCCAATGTTTCATTAATTCCTGAAATTAGATTAAAAACATCAAATTAGCTAAATGAGCCCAAATAATAAAACTGCCTGATTAATTGACAATTAAGACCAATCAGTAATTAAATTGGTGCAAAAAGGGTTTAGAAAATAGAAGAAAATGATGGCACATCACTAAGCTCTAGCTTCTCTAGGAATATTTTTAAGGAAGCTTCTCAAGGAAGCTTCTCAAGGAGGTGAGCTTAGTTATTAGAGGGGTGTGTGTAGCTACGCTCTAGCTTCTCAAGGAAGCTTCTCAAGGAAGTTTCTCTAGGAAGCTACCTAGGCTATAAATAGAAGTATGTGTAACACTTGTGGTAACTTTGATGGATGAGAGTCTTGTGAGACAAACTTCAAAGTTCAACTTCTCTCCCTCTTTTCTTCCTTCAATTTCGTGCTCTGCCGTCTCTCTTTCTTTTCTTCCATTGAAGCACCTTCTCCAAGCTTCTTATCCAAGGCATTCTCTTGGTGGCGAAGCTCCTTCTTCCATGGCTTATTCCCTAGTGGATGGCGCCTCTGCTCACCTCTTCTCCTTTATCTTCCGCTGCATCTCCATGGTAGAAAATAACCATTGAAGGACCTCAATGAAGCTCAAAGATCCAGCCTCCATAGAAGCTCTACAAGTAAGTTTCCATCAAATGGTTCTTGGGACAAGTAGTCCCTTTGTACTTGTCAAAGTCTGGGACCTTGAACTTGGGAGGGAAGACGACATTGGGTGCTAGGAACAACTCTTCTAGGTTAGCAAAAGCATGATCTTTGCCTCCTTTAATGGCCCTAAGCCTTTCCTCTATATGATCTAACATTCCCTTTTCTGTGATAGTAGGAGGGATTCTTCTTGCCGCAAAATGCAAAGATTGTGTTTGTGGAAAAAACAGTGGGCCCTCCAAAGTGTTTTGTAGGGGTACACCACCAACTACTTTCTCATTGGTGGCATATCCGAGGTGAGGCTCAAAGTCGGCTAGACTATGGCCTTAGGGTGCTTCATGTGTCTCCCTCATGGGTTGAGAGACATATGCATGATCAGATTGAGGTTGTTGGCTCTCAATGTGTATGGGGGTGGAGTTATTGACATTCTCATCGGGAGTGTGCGCCACATTGGGTGGTGTATAGTTGGGAGGCAAGCCATATGGCGGGAAGACATGCTTGTTCTGAATTGGCACAAAATGGGGGCCACCCGTACTTCCTAACTCTTTGCCTCCTTGAGCTATCATATCCAAGGCTAGAGGATTTATTTGGTTGAGGCCAGATAGGGGATTCCGGTCCACCACAGCAACGGTGCTGGTAGCGGAAACTACAGCCGCATAGACTTCCATTATCTTCTTCATGCTCATCATGGCCTCCATCATTGTGTCCATTTGCTCTTTCATGGCCTCCATGTCGGCCTTCATCCGCTCTTGTACCTCTTCTACTTCACCCATTACTATTGGTCTAGCACGTGTTCAGTGAGGGCACCGTAAAGCACATTCTTTCCTTTTGATAACAATGATTACAGTTCTGATTTCAAGGAAAGAATGCAATGAGCAATGCAACCAATGAAAAGCGTGGATGTATGTTGTCGCAACCTACCCTTTTGTGGGCGAGCGAGGCGAGGCTCACGGGTGCGTCTTCCAAAGGAGGAAAATGCCCAGAGTCTCCACCAACGTTTATTGAAAGGAAAATGTTAGAAAAACCAAAGGAAACCGGTCATGAAGAATATTCCAGATTCGGGAGTTGTATTTACATAGGAGGAAGGTATTAACACCTCTAACGTTTATCCCAAAGGACAACAGCCTTAAATTAGAATTGTGTGAAATTGTGTATCTAAACTTTTATTTCCTTTTTTATTTTTGAGGTCGACAAAAGCGGGGCTCTTGCTCCTACGTACCCTCCATCGAAGAGGAAATAAGACCTACGTAGTTCTTTCAAAAGGGGTGAATCAAGCGATTCTTTTTACTTGGAAGGTGGTCATTTAAGGCGTTGGACCCTAAAATGATCCATTTTTACTTGGTGAGAAAAGCTGAGGCGTTGGACCTTAAAACGCTTTTTCAGTGATTTTTGCGGACAAAGCTTGATTTTGTGAGTCGATTTTAGCCTTAGTTTCGCTTTAGTTATTAGTCAATTCAATTAAGAAAGAAAAATCCCAAAGAGAAACGTCCGATTGATTTTTTGTTTTATTTTACTAAAAGATATTTTTTGATTATTATATTATTATTTTACCTCTTTTTGGGTTTCCAACGTGGTTACGGCATGACCGAACGGTCGGATTTCATTTTAATAGAAATTAATGGATATTACAAATCAAACGATCGGTGGAAATTTATTTTATTTTTTTGATTAGGCGAGAAAATGACTAAAGCATGTCAAAAGGGGGTACGGAAAGTAAGTGAAATGAACATAAAAGTACACGAAATTTGTGGGGACCACCAAGGGTACATAGAATGAATTAAAAATTTTGATTTTGGGAACTTATCGGTTGAAGACCGAAGAACGACGAAGAACGAACGAAAGATGGCGGAAAATCTTCACGGAATTTGTAACATCCTGGAAATTTCTATCCGGAATTTTTGGAAACGATGTATTTTGAATGATTATATATAAGTATTATTCAGTGTATATGCCTATATGTTCTTGGTAGAAGTAGGAATAGCGGGGGGCAAGATATGCGGGTTAGGCTAATTAAGGGAGAGAAATCCATAACTGGGAGGTTATGGGTTAATTCCTAATTAATTAGTTAAAAATCATCGTTTTGCGTGCGATTTAAAATTTAACGAAATCAACCTCTAAACCACGCTCGGGGTTTCATTCTGAGCGTTTTGATATATATATTGCTTGCTTTCGAAAACTGGCCCCGGCGGACGCAGAGAAACGCGAGAAACTGGAATCAGAGAAACGACACGCAAACCGAGGCAGGATTTTAGCGTTTCAAAGGTCAGATTTTTCTCACTTTTGTGACTGAGTATGGGTCACAGTCAAAAAGAGAAAGTGGGCCCTTTTGCTCCAATCAAATAGGGACATGTGGCAGAGCTTGAATAAAATAATGGAAAAAAGGGAAAACCCTTTTTATTTTAAAACCAAAAAGCTTTTCTCTCTCCTCACTCAGCCAAAGCAGAAATTCAGAAGCCTTTTCTCTCCCTCTCTCACGTAGCTTTCTTCTTCTTCATTCTCCATTGAAGCTTCAAGCAAAGCTTCAACCTTTGGCCACCATTTCTGCCCTAAATCGTGAAAGGAGAGCATTTTTGGAGTCGTGAAGTGCGTGGCTACGAGTGGGACTTCGAAATTTCAGGTTTGGGTGGACTTCTTTCCCTCTTGATTTTCGTGGGTATGGGGTTTTGGGAGATATGAGGGGTAGTTTTGTTAGTTTTCTGCTGTGTGATGATTATTTGTGAAGACATTTGTTGAAAGCTTGTCGAAATTGCCATGTTTGGGTGAGTTAGACATACCCATTCTGTTTTAGGGTTTTTGTGATGATGTTTGTGATGTTTATATGCTGAAATTGCTGATGGAAATCTGTTAGAGATGAAGGGTAGAACTAACCCAAGGTTAGAAAGTGAGAATGTGATGTTATGAGTGGAAAAAGAGTGAGACTTTGAGAGTTGGAAGGCTAAGTCTGAATTCTGTGGTAAATGGAGGTTAGAGTGAGTTAATACTAGCTTGAAATGTCATTTAGAACATGTGAGAAAGGTTAGGCTGAGCTAGAGAGAAAAACAAATGACCAAAGTGAACAAAGAGCCATTGCTAGGGCAAATTTGGGTGTTGAAGAGTCAAATTTTGATTCGGTGAGATTTTAGGTGTAAATCCAGTTTGAACAAGTCTAAATGGATGTTATGGACTGGTGTGAGGTGAGAGTTTGCCTCAAATTTACCTCATTCTAAATTTCACTTTTCAAACCTAGAAAACCCATTGAATTGAGGGGTTTTGGACACCTAGATTTTGTGTTGCTGTGGTTTGAAGCTTGACCTTGGTTTAGACATGATTGATACATGATTTGGGACTTGTAGGATTTGATTTGGGCAAGATTGGATGAGGGGAAGTGTGGTTTTCGAAATCTGCATTTTGTGCAGATTTTTGCTGTGAAATTGTGCAGCAGGATTTTGCACAAGTGCAGAAAAATACTAGGCATTTGCTGGTTGTGGAAAGAGCAGTGCAGAATGAGTTCTAGATGTTTGCTAGTAGATCCCAACGGTCAAAATGTAGGCTTATGTACTAGAGACTTCCAGTAAAAATTTGGAGTCGATCCAACGGTTAACGAATTGGAACGAAGGAATTGTTACTGGGGTCTTTAAGTGAGAAAAGCTGTGATTTTGGTTGGTGTTTTGGCAGAGTTTTCTGCCTTTGCTCTGTTTTCTTGGCTGTGATAGTTTGTGCTGTTTGAATGTTGTATTACTTTGATGTTGGGGAAGCTTGGGAGGATTGATGGGGACCCGGTGTTGAGAGAAACGAGGATATGGGCTACGTGGGAGTACGTGAGCTCAGTTGGAGGTGGGCTACAGGGGATGGTGGGTTTATGCGCGCATTGTGGATGTGGAAAAACTTGTTGTGCACCATCGCCCGACCGCCACCTAGTACCACATGTGATGGGTACCCCATAATCCTACAAGCTTGAGATGAGGAAGTGTTGAAGGGTGAAACTTCCTGCTTTTATTGTTGACCACAGAGTGGTACCTGGAGATATGTCGCGGGGGTCAGGAGACCTTGGGGACGTCAGGTGGGGTGCTATTGCCCAAAACCAAGCTTGACCAATCCCGACCCAACCCGGGCATAGTCGGTCAGTGAGAACCTGTGATGTACCTAAGCAGGCGAGCTCCTGGCAGTCAACAGATAAAAGGAAAACAAGACCACAAAGCAAGGAGGCTTGTGGTGGCTGGCCAGCTGTGAATTTTGTGTAATATGTGGATTGTGGCCTCTGGTAATCGATTACCAAAGGTGAGTAATCGATTACAAGGCTTAAAATTGAGGACAGGAGGCTAAGATGGTCTCTGGTAATCGATTACCAACGGGTGTAATCGATTACCAGGCTTGAAAACGAAGTCAGGAAACTTAGGGAGCCTCTGGTAATCGATTACCAGCCTGTGTAATCGATTACACAGAGGAATGGGTCACTGGTAATCGATTACCAGGCATGTGTAATCGATTACACAGTGTATTATTGCATATTTCATGTCCTGAGGCTGTGTAATTCAAGTTTAGCCTCTGGTAATCGATTACCAAGGTTGTGTAATCGATTACCAGAGATGAAAAGCCTCAAGATACTCCTTTTAACGTCATGTAGTGGTTATGAGATGCATTGTGTGCAGCGCAGTTAGATTCTTGTGAAAGAGTCTACCCCTTTCTTTTCTTTCTTGTAGATCGTGATGGCGGCGCAGCTAATCCGTGATCGAGTAGAGATGGAGTGCCTAGAGGGAGTTTGGGAGACCCTCGAAGGCAACACGAGGTGCCGATTTCGGGGCACCATTCGATTCACGGCCACTTCTTTGGTGCATCCAGATGAACCTGCACGGACGCTTCAGCGCACGGTGGAGTGGATACTACCCACGCCTACACCATATCGTCTAGTGGAGCCCGTTCAAGTGATCGAGGTAACGTCATCTGAGGAAGACCCTGAGGAGGACCTGGAGGAGCTACCTCCTGAGCCTGCTGTGGATGCCCTTGACTTTCTGGAGGGTGATGAGGATCCACTTCTCGAGGTGGATTCTCCCGAGGAAGTCATGTCGGCATCTGAGGCAGACTCTACGGAGGATAGTGGCCCGAGGGAGATGGCGATCAGCGGAGGCTCTTCATCCTAGTGGACAGCTTTTTGGATTAGTTTTGTATACTTTTTGAGGGTGGGGGTATCTAGGACTGACTGTTAGGTTTACTCTTTTGTTTTTATGTGGGTAGACCTGATGTATAGGAATTTGATGATTGTATACATGTGGCTGAAGCCACCACTATGGACACCTTTGCTCTGGATGACACTATATATTTTGTAAAACTCCCATATTTTGGACAGCTTTAAATGATGAATGCATTTATGATCGATCTTGTTATCTGAAAAGAAATCATTAGCAACTTTATTTGTAAAAGAGTTTATCGACTGTATTTTACCCTTTTTTTCACGTGACGACCTAAAGTAATGGCTGGTATATTCTTCCTTTTGAAACAGCAAAATAATTTAGAGAATTATGAGCGGTAAGAAAGAAATGACTCCGAATAGAGTTGTGAACTGGCCATTCAGGACTTTATAGTGAGGATTTTCCTTCTAAACCTAGTTATAGTGAAAAGAGAAAGAAATGAAAAAGAAAAAGAAGAAAAAAAATTTACCATGGTTTTTGTTATTTAAATTATTACTATTAAACCAGTCATTAATTTAGGGACGCCACAAAATTACCCACAAAAACGTTTCAGACGCGTTACGGAAGCGCCTCGACGTGGATTTTCTTCACGGAAACGATTTTTTTTCACTAATTTCAAGTGATCCCAAGATACCAGGAGGGCTGGACGTTTTTCTCCTTCACTCCTCCCCCTATTTATAGGAAAATGAGGGAGGAGCTTGCCACCCAACTCGCCCAGGCGAGCTAGGTTGCTTCCTCCAGAAGCAACCGCCTTCTGGAGGAACATCCTGGAAGGCCCAAGTGGGCCTGGTTTCTATTTGCACCCCCTGTTTACTAAATACACCCCCTGCCTTTTTTTCCTGATTCTTTTTCCGTAACGTTACGGAAATTTACGAATTCCGTAACGATACTTGTTTTCCTTCTGTAATGTTACGGAACCTTACGGATTACGTAATCATCCCCTTTTTGGCTTTCGGAATGTTACAGAACCTCATGGATTGCGTAACAATGGTTCCTTTTGATTTCTGGCATGTTACAGAACCTCACGGATTGTGTAACAATGTTTCCTTTTGATTTCTGGCATGTTACGGAACTTCACGTATTGTGCAACAATGGGTGCCAAGTACCTCTAAGTGGTCAAGCAAAGGTTGTATGCCATCAAACAATGGTCCCCGGACAAAATTAGGGTATGACAGTTGCCCCTCTTTACTTACCTTTTATCGAAGATAGGAGGAAAGCAAAGATAAAACATTGATTTCATCTGTCTTAGCCCTTTTCCGTAACAAATCTATGATGACCCCCGAAGGCCATCCTTTTCGCATCATGGGGATTTAATTGATCTCAATCACAATAGTTCCAACCCAAAACGATTTGAATTAAGTGACTCCCGTCTCTCCTTCTTCTTTCTCTGCACAACACAAAACAAAACAAACAAACAAAAATAACATAATATATATACGTATACACATGTTTGGTGAAGGAACCGATTGGGAAAATAACAAAAAACCGTATTTTCCCCTCACCGGAGGCTCTGTACTTGATAACGGAGGATGCATGAATGACAATCAATTCATGGGGCTCCGAATAAGATGGTGGAGGATGCACGAACAGCACTAGGCAATCAATTCGTGGGACTTCGGACTCGACGGTGGAGGATGCATGAATGGCAATCAATTCATGGGGCTCCGAACAAGATTTGATGGTGGAGGACGCACGAACAACGCTAGGCAATCAATTCGTGGGGCTCCAGATTCGATGGTGGAGGATGCATGAATAACAATCAATTCTTGGGGCTCTGGACTTGATGGTGGAGGACGCACGAACAGCGCTAGGCAATCAATTCGTGGGGCTCCGGACTCGATAGTGGAGGATGCATGAATGACAATCAATTCATGGGGCTCCGGACTTGATGGTGGAGGACGCACGAACAACTCTAGGCAATCAATTCATGGGGCTCCGGACTCGATGGTAGAGGATGCATGAATGGCAATCAATTCATGGGGCTCTGGATAAGATTTGATGGTGGAGGATGCACGAACAGCACTAGGCAATCAATTCGTGGGGCTCCGGACTCGATGGTGGAGGATGCATGAATGACAATCAATTCATGGGGCTCTGGACTTGATGGTGGAGGACGCAGGAATAGCGCTAGGCATTCAATTCGTGGGGCTCCAGACTCAATGGTGGAGGATGCATGAATGACAATCAATTCATGGGGCTCTAGATATGATTTGATGGTGGAGGACGCACGAACAGCGTTAGGCAATCAATTCGTGGGGCTCCGGACTCGATGGTGGAGGATGCATGAATGACAATCAATTCATGGGGCTCCAGATAAGATTTGATGGTGGAGGATGCACGAACAACGCTAGGCAATCAATTTGTGGGGCTCCGGACTCGATGGTGGAGGATGCATGAATAAAAATCAATTCATGGGGCTCCGGATAAGATTTGATGGTGTAGGATGCACGAATAGTGCTAGGCAATCAATTCGTAGGGCTCTGGACTCGATGGTGGAGGATGCATGAATGGCAATAAATTCATGGGGCTTCGGATAAGATTTGATTTTAGGACCGAATGGTCCACCGGGTTCTTTCACCTAAAAGGCGAACATGTTTGAGCAAGGAAAATAAATCATTCACGAGAGCACCATATTTTAGAGAAAAAATATGCTTATGCCAAAAGTAATTTTCCTTGTAATCGAAAATGAAGGGTAGGATGTCAACCTTTAGCTTTTAAATGAACATTCAGGGGAAACGTCGGGTCAAACTGAAACTGGGAATAAAATCACTCATGGTGTATAAAAACCCACACAGGTAAGTGTTTTACACTAATTGCAAACCATTGCTGCACCATGACTTATATTTTGCACATGATTTCCTATCGAACCAAAAGATTACACGCGCGATCACGGATCAATAGGATTTTCTTGAGGGTAGTGTTTTTAGAGAGGAAGCTGGGTGTTTCGGTCTTTTTCTCTTTGTTTATGAGGGACGGGACATCGCCAGTCGGGAGCGACCTTGAATGGCAATCCCAAAGGAAGAACAACTTTAAAAATGGTTTTTCCCTTTGCCGGCAGTTATTTACCTCACCGAAAATTTATCTGGTCCAAAGATCTTCTGTTCTCTTTCTTGCTTTCCTTTATTGATCGGGAATTATTCTGTTTTCCTCTGATCTTTTCCTTTTTACTTCCTTTTGATCTTTTATCGGGAATCCTTCTTTTCCTTTTCTTTTCTTTCTTTTCATTTCTTCATTTTCTTCCGATCTTTGATTGGGAATTCGGATTTTAGCATTCGTCATTCGCTCTCCCTTGATGAGATTCTGTTGTCCTTTTCTTCGGGGGAAAGGGTGAGGATTCTCTTCATAGGCCAAGGTTCAAAGTAGCTTAAGGTTGTGTCTCAACATGGTCTTTTCATCGTGCGTGCCTGACTTTGATATTTGGAGCAAAACAGATTCATGAGTCAGGGTGTCGGTTTCGGGTTAAACTTCCATATCATCTCCACGAGGCACGCGTAACAACGATGATTTGGAAATAACGTGCAAAATTAGTCATGCATACAACTAGGTGGGTACTCAAGCATCCAGTTTATGGCATTGTGATACTAAGGCTTGGGATTTATGCAAGTAAACCCAACGTTTTCCAAATTATGTTTTTTCATTGCTTCAACGAATCCATCCATTCTTATCTCGGTTATTTTGGAAAATAAACTTAGCGTCAGTTTCTTGTTTCCAAAAGATATGTTTGCTCTCTATGAATGATTTGTGCTTCCTATGACCATAACATGCCGACCTTCGAGGTCTTTCTTTCTCTTTTCTTTTTGTTTCATTTTTCTTATGCATGTTTGCAAAAACTATACATCCATCGCTATCTATGAGAAAATCTTTTTCTCTGTACACCCACATTCCTATACACGAAAAAACTTTTTTCTGTATACACACGTATTATTAAAAACTCTTTCTCTTTATATCAACATGGTCTATATAAAAACCTCTATTCCTTTTCAAAGATTTCTTTTTCCTTTTTCAACATACACTCGTTGTGTATACAAATTTTTTTGTTTATATACACTCATTGCTCACACATAAGAAACACATTATTTATACACACAAAATCCTTTCATACACTTTTTATATACAAAAACTCTTTTCTTTTCTTTATATACAGATATGACATTTTGTTCATAACGCCTCTTTCTTTTTCTATCCTTGGTGTTATCATGATGTTTGTTCGTTTTATTTTAGGACAACCTTCCTAAAAGAAAACTCTACACGGTTCCGGAATTTCAACAAACATTATCGACAATAACGAAGTAAGCACTAACGCAACAGTCCAAACAAAATGTATGCACAAAACCAATGACAATCAAAACAACAAAAAGAAAAGTTAGTCTCTCAAGTCATAGAAATAAAATAACATGTAAATAATAAAGGATGCAACATAAAAAAGAATATGAAACTGGAGATCCCATGGTCATGTGGCTCCGCTCCCTCCCAAGAAACCGAGCAAATCCGTCATCTCCTCATCCATGCGGGCTTCCTCTGCATTGCTGGGAGCCTTTGCAGGCGCCTCCCCTGCCTAGGCCTCAGGCCAATCTCCGGGCCATGCGACCTCAGCCGTTGACTGATCTGGAGTAGGGCACGCAAAAGGAACGAAATCCATGCTCTGCTGATTGAGGCTGAGCTGGTAGAGACACTCATGTATCTGCACCTGCCCCCGGTGGTTGGCCGCCTGCTGGCGAACCAAGTGTTGTAGATACCACTCCATGCCAAATGACCCAGCAGGATCAGCCTGAAGAGGTGGTGGCGGTGCGTCTACAGCCTGTGGTGCATCACCCTGCGCCTGCCTAGGCGTGCAATACTTCTCAATGAAGGCCGGAGTGATCGGCGGCCGAATCACCTTACTAGGTGTGATGGGAACCCCAAATGACTGGCAGAGGCTCGCGATCAATGCTGGAAACCCCAGGGCCTTGTTAGACTTATCCGGGTCTAGAGGGTGCCTGGTGGGTGGCATACCTGCAAATAAATAGATGGCGTCAGCAATCAACCGAGCCACATGGACGCTCATCCGTGTCAGGATAGCATACACCAGCTGACACTTCGGTAGAGGAAGGTCGGAGTTATGATCACTAGGCAAGACATTGCTGAGCAGCAATGTCATCCACATCTAGGTCAAGGTGGTCATGCTGGTGCGCATGATCCGCACCCGCCTCCCTGCAGCGGTCCGAGCGATGTCCTGACCTGATATGCATAATAGCTGAGCAATGGCCTCTTCGTCGAACCCATCGGCCCTGTTCCTCCTCTGACTAAACTCGCACTTCTGGCCTTCCTCTAACACTAGCGGGTCACCCAGGAACTGGCTGAGGGCATCTGCGTCAAAGGGAATCCACTGACCCCTCACCCATGACCGCATCCCCCACACTCCCACTTCTGTGGGCCAAGCATTAGCATAAAACTCCAGGACTATATCTGGGTCAAACTTAGCCATGGGAGTGACCAGCGACGTCCAACGTCGGCGAGCTATCTCTTCCTGAAAATCCGCGTACTCATCGTCCCTGAGCTGGACGCGTCTCTCTCTGTGGAACGACCATCCTTTGATGGCCTCGAAGCACTGCTGGTGCTCCTGAAATGGTGGCTATCAAACTCGGGGGCGGCACTGGTCCCTTCAGCCGCGGCGTCCCTCCTAGATCTCTTCGCGAAAAGCTTTTTCGAAGCCATTTTTGGGTTGCCTTGCAGCAGTGCTTTCCAATTTCCCAGAGCTGGGCAAGGGACGACAATCCATCGGTCGTGACCCTAGCCTCTACTTGCGTCCGTCCCTAAGTACCTGAAAGTAGGAAACAACATTGCGCGGCAAACTGTGGCTGCGTTACCGTTTTACCTTGATTGGTTTCTGCCTTTAGCTTTGTCCAGACATCTGACCGCTGCCTAAGACGATTCTTCCCCTGTTGTCACAAAATATGCATGCGTATGCGTATGCATGAGTGCAACAATCTTCTTAGTGAAAGCTAGTTAGGTTCAGTTTTAATTAAGCGCTTGGGGCACCCTATGAACTGAGCGAAAAGGGCTCAGGTTATCACAAACTGCACATGGTTTAAAACCAAAGTGAGGACTAAAGCCTCAAACCCATGTTCTCTTCTTTTAAAGAACTGTGACTAGAAAATTACAGTGGACAGGAATCCTTGGGGGAAACCAAGAAGAACACACAAAAATAAAAGAACATGCAGTGATTTCCTTAATTGCCCCAGATCTTAAGCGTAGTATCGCTTGACAACATCGGAGTTCACGGGTGAGGGTAGCTCCTCGCCATCCATGTTGGTGAGCACCAGAGCCCCTCCAGAAAAAGCCTTTTTCACAATGAAAGGCCCTTCATAGTTTGGGGCCCACTTCCTTCGATTATCTTTAATAGCGTGGGATATCTTTTTCAGCACAAGGTCCCCCTCGTTGAACTTGCGCGGGCGCACCTTCTTGTCAAACGCGTTCTTTATCCGTTGTTGATACAGGCGCCCATGGCTCATGGCCGTCAAACGCTTACCTTCAATAAGGT
The DNA here is from genome assembly GCF_004193775.1 of Glycine soja. Taxonomy (NCBI): domain Eukaryota; kingdom Viridiplantae; phylum Streptophyta; class Magnoliopsida; order Fabales; family Fabaceae; genus Glycine; species Glycine soja. The sequence goes on from NC_041013.1 coordinate 30,774,260, forward strand.
TGAGTTGGTCGTAGCGCGTTTGAGCCCACTCTGATTCTTCTAGGCCCGATTACGCTAGTATCTTCTGGGAAGGGACCTCTACCTCAAATGGGAGTACCGCCTCCATCCCATAAACCAAGGAGTACAGCGTTGCCCCAGTAGATGTTCGTACCAAGGTTCGATATCCATGCAGGGCAAAAGGCAACATCTCATGCCAATCTTTGTATGACACCGTCATCTTCTGAATAATCTTCTTAATATTTTTATTTGCAGCCTCCATAGCCCCGTTCATCTTCGGCCGATAGGGGTGGAGTTATGATGCTGGATCTTGAAATCCTCGCACATTTACTGCATCATTTTGTTATTCAGATTGGTGCCATTGTCAGTAATGATTTTCCTAGGGAATCCGTATCGACAAATCAGTTCCCTCTTTATGAATCTGACCACCACGCTCCTCGTGACATTGGTATAGGAAGCTGCTTCGACCCATTTGGTGAAATAATCTATCGCCACGAGAATGAAGCGATGACCGTTCGAAGCCTTGGGTTCAATGGCCCCTATGACATCTATCCCCCACATGGAAAAAGGCCAAGGGGCGGACATGACATTCAGAGGATGTGGCGGAACATTGACATTGGTTGCATACGCTTGACATTTATGGCATTTCCTTACATGGGTGCAGAAATCGCTTTCCATAGTGAGCCAGTAATAACTTGCTCTAAGGATCTTCCTGGCCATAGCATGCCCATTGGCATGTGTCCCAAATGAACCCCCATGGACTTCCTTAATCATGTAATTTTCCTCTTTGGCATCTACGCATCACAGGAGGGTCATGTTATGGTTTCGTTTGTACAGGACGGTACCACTCACAAAGAAACCAGTAGCCAATCTCCTTAATGTTCTTTTGTCATTGTTGGAAATCCCTGGTGGATATTCTTTGTTCTCGACATACCGTTTGATGTCGAAATACCACGATTTCCCATCTCGCTCTTCCTCTATCGCACAACAATGTGCTGGCTTGCCCCGAGATCTAAATTCAATGTACGGTAGATCCCCGTGTGGGGCAAGTTGAAACATGGATGCCAAGGTGGCCAATCCATCAACCATTTGGTTCTCTTCCCGAGGTATGTGGTGGAAAGAAATTTCGTCAAAGAATTCGGCTAACTTCAAGATATAAGTTTGATAGAGTATCAATTTTTGATCCCTAGTTTCCCATTCTCCTCTCAACTGACATATTACCAAAGCCGAGTCTCCATACACTTTGAGTAGCTTTACGTCAAAATCAATGGCAGCTTGAATCCCAAGGGCGCACGCTTCATATTCGGCCATATTGTTGGTACAATCGAAACCCAGCCTGGCTGTGAAAGGGATACATTGATCATCTGGGGATACAAGGACTGCCCCTACTCCATGGACCAAAGCATTAGATGCCCCATCGAAACAAACAATCCATTTGTCTATATCCTCGTGCGTCCGCTTCTCTTCAAATAGGGCCATGATGTCTTCATCCGGGAACTCGGGGTGCATCGGCCGATAATCTTGGAGGGGTTGTTGGGCCAAGTAATCTGCCAAGGCGCTTCCCTTTATCACCTTTTGGGTGACGTACACAATATCGAATTCAGATAGTAGTACATGCCACCTAGCAATTCGTCCCATGAGGTCCGGTTTCTCAAAGATGTATTTCACGGGATCCATTTTGGAAATAAGCCAAGTGGTATGACTGAGCATGTACTGCCTAAGACGATGTGGCGCCCATACCAAGGCGCAACACGTCCTTTCCAACATCGAGTAATTCATCTCACAGGCGGTAAACTTCTTGCTCAAATAGTAAATGGCTTTTTCCTTCTTCCCAGAGTCATCATGCTGACCCAGCACACACCCCATAGACTCGTTTAATACAGTCATATACAGGAAAAAAGGTCTTCCTATTACAGGTGGCATGAGCACCCGGGGATTCGCGAGGCTCTGCTTGATTTTTTCGAAGGCCTCTTGGCAGTCGCTATTCCACAGGACCGCCTGGTTTTTACGCAATAGTTTGAAGATGGGCTCGAAGGTAGGGGTGAGTTGCGAGATAAATCTCGCGATGTAATTCAACCTGCCCAGGAAACCTCGAACCTGCTTCTCTGTGCGTGGCTCAGGCATTTCAAGGATGGCTTTCACTTTCTCGGGATCTATCTCTATCCCTTTTTGGCTCACGATAAATCCCAACAACTTTCCTGACTTTACCCCGAAGGTGCACTTGGCGGGGTTTAGTTTTAGTTGGTATTTCCGCAACCTTCCAAACAACTTACGCAGATTGACGAGGTGTTCGTCCTCGGTCCAAGATTTGGCAATCATGCCATCTACAAAGACTTCTATCTCTTTATGCATCATGTCGTGGAATAAAGCTACCATGACACGTTGATAGGTTGCCCCAACATTTTTTAGCCCGAAGGCCATCACTTTATAGCAAAACGTCCCCCATTGGGTGACGAAAGTAGTTTTCTCCACATCTTCGGGTGCCATTTTTATCTGGTTATACCCTGAGAAACCATCCATAAATGAGAAAAGGGCAAACTTGGCTGTATTATCTACTAGTATATCAATGTGTGGTAAGGGAAAATTGTCTTTAGGACTGGCTCAGTTTAAATCCCGATAGTCTACGCACATTCGCACTTTGCCATCCTTTTTTGGGACCGGGACAATGTTGGCTACCCACTCCAGGTATCGAGCCACAGCCAAGAAACCCGCATCGAACTGCTTTTTCACTTCTTCTTTAATTTTCAAAGACATTTCGGGTCTCATCCTTCATAGTTTTTGCTTAACCGGGGAAGACCCAGGATTCAATGGCAACTTATGCTGCACAATGTTGAGGTCCAGACCTGGCATGTCTTGGTACGACCATGCGAAGATGTCTTGATATTCTTCAAGAAGGGTTACCAAACCTTGGTGGATAGGTGCGGTCATACCAGTTCCTACTTTCACTTATTTCTTTCCCTCTCCGGTCTCTAAGTTTATCAGTTCGGTTTCCTCTTGGTGAGGCTTCATTTCACGTTCTTCCTGAGCGATCAATCTCTCCAACTCTGGTGAAAGGGCATCCTCTTCCTCTTCTTCATTTATTGTTTGACTTACTTCTTGGTCAAAATCGATTATTAAACCCTCGTTGTTAGGATCCTTAAAGGATCGATCCTCACATCTATACCATTCAAGACAAAAAACAAAAACATGCAAAATGATATGAGAAAAGGTGGAATTGCAAGAACAGATGAGACAAGATCTCTTTGTTATTTAATAAGCTAGGTTTCACAAAACAAAAGAGAAAGGAATCTATAGCTTCCAATTACATTGAATCAGCGGTATAGACTTCCGACTGGCTCATCACGTGCCAATTCCCCACTTGGAAATTGGTAGGGCACGGTCGCACGAAACCCGGCGGATCTTGTGGAGCCTCCTCTCCTATTGCCGCCACCTCTTCCTCGAACATTATCCCAGCACTTGTGAAACACTGGCTAACATGACCGGGCCATGCCCTATCTGCCCAGAGTCTTGATGGTGCATTCCTTCTTCTAGGTTTCCCGGGTTCATACCCCAACCCATATTTGTACGGGTTACCCCTAATGTCAACCACATCGGCATTCCCGTGACTGTCCTTGCCCAGACCCATTCCGGGCTCATAACCGTGCCTGAGCATTACCTACGCCACCATCAGGGCCGCATTAGAGACACAAGGTAGCAATGGACTTGTTTCCACAGAAGCACAACTTACCACCTCGAAGGATTGCAAAGCTGTTTCCAATGATTCCTCCGCTGCCTCTAAATATGCTGTTGAGGAGGGGCAGCTTACCAACATATCCTCTTCACCTAACACTATCACCAAGAGTCCACCAACCGCGAATTTCTATTTCTAGTGAAGCATTGAAGGGACCACTCCTAGCGCGTGAATCCATGGCCTCCCCAAAAGGTAGCTGTAGGCGAGATTTATGTCCATCACTTGGAAAACCACATTTCAAGTATGGGGCCTATCTGAATGGGGATGTCGATTTCCCCCATCACCTCCCACCGACTACCGTCGAAAGCTCGTACTACCATCAAACTCGGTTTTAGACGTGACGCATTAAAAGGAAGTTTCTCTAAGGTGGTCTTTGGCATCACATTTAAACTTGAACCATTGTCGATGAGTACCTTAGTGACAACATGGTCCATGCATCTGACAGACACATGTAGGGCTTTGTTGTGCCTTCTCCCCTCAACTGGAATCTCTTTTTCCGCGAACACGATATAGTTATTGGTAGTTATGTGATTAGTAATGCCTTCAAAACCCTCGACTGAGATTTCTTTTGAGGGGATGGCCGCGTCCGTGGACTCTTGGGTCATGGGTGCTTTCCCCTTGGAGGTAAATTCTGCCGAGTGAGGGGGAGCGAACACCCGGCCACTGCGGGTTAAGCCACTAAGGCCGGTAATGTTGGTCTCCTTGGCTGACAAGGAGTCAACCTCGGTTGCAGCCCCTTCTCTAAAAGCTGGAGGGGTATATTTCCATGGGTTGGTCTTATTGCTTTGATAGGAAAATGGCGTTGGTTTGGGCACTGTCGGGGGTTTGGGGGAACATATTACTAGGGCTTTGGGGGTTGGGGGAGCCTTCCTTTCTGCCGACTGTGTGCAAATTTGCGGTTCTTCCCTATCTCTCTCGGACACTTCGAGCTGCCCCTAGTCCATGAGCTGTTGAAGTAGCTCTTCCACCGCGGGGCAAGTTTCCATGTCGTGTGATTCCCCGAGATGAAATAGACATTCGTCGCTTTTGTCTCCTTCACGAGAGACCATGCATGTTGCCTGCAGCGATTGGTAGATGAATCTTCTGGATGTGGCTACATCTTCTAATCTCTTTGACCTTGATGGCCTATCCTTTTTTATGGCGTTTACGCTAGCTCCTCCATGACTGGCCAGTGGATTGGTCTTAACGTTGGGGCCCTCTTCTTGAAATGATAGCCAACCCGCATTTATTAGGTGTTGCACCTTATACTTGAATGGCAGGCAAGAATCAATGTTGTGTTCGAGGGCTCCACTATGGTATGCACATGTGGCATTTGAGTTGTACCACTTGGGGTATGGTGACTAGAAGACCTTCCCGGGTATGGCCACCACCAAATGGTTTTCCAATAATGAGGGCCATAACTCGGAATACACCATGGGAATAGGATAGAACTCGTCTCTCGGGGGGCGTCGTGTATTGTTATAGCTCGCGCCAAGAGTCGTATTATTGGACGGCTGGGGTGTGGCTGGAGCCGCATGTTGTGCAGGCATTTTTTCTGTTGTGGCAGGCCTTTCTACTTGAGTTGGGAGGGAACTTCTGGCTCGGCTCGAAAAGTTTGGGTGGTTACGTTGGTATGAGTTTTGAGCATTTTGGGGCGTTTTCATCCACGTTGGGGCGGTAGTGACCACGTGGGTATCCCCTTCCTTTTTCCGTGCGCCCACCACTGGGGCTCTTCTGTTGTTGTTGGGGCCAACGTTGGAGGCGTATTCAAACTTGCCTTTCCTCAGTCCGGACTCGATTCTTTCTCCGGCGAAGATGGGGTCTGCAAAGTTGGTAGGCATATATCCTATCAGCTTCTCATAGTAGAACGTAGGCAGCGTATCTACCATAATCGTGATCATTTCCTTCTCAGTCATAGGTGGGATGACTTGGGCTTCTAGGTCTCTCCACCTTTGAGCATATTCCTTGATGGACTCATGTTCCCATTTGCTCATGCTCTGAAGTTGGTTCCGATTGGGAGCCATATCTGTGTTATACTAGTACTGCCTAATGAAAGCAGTTGCCAAGTCTTTCCATGACCGGACCTGAGAGGCTTCCAGATTTGTGTACCACGCCACTGTTGCTCTGGCTAAGCTATCTTGAAAGAAGTGCATTAACAGCTTTTCGTCCGTGGAATATACCCCCATCCTTCGACAATACATCTGAAGATGACTCTTTGGACACGTTGTCCCTTTGTATTTATCAAAATCCGGTACTTTAAACTTGGGAGGAATGATGATGTCAGGTACCAGACACAGATCCGCTAAATCCAAGAAAGGATAGTTGCCAAGGCCTTCCACTGCTCTCAACCTCTCTTCAAGCAGATCGATCTTTCCCTTGTCTTTTGAAGTGGGAACGAGTTCCTTAACGGGTGCGGATGGAGACGGGGCATGGCGGATTATGTTTGGTTGGGGCAACTCATGGGGGGCCGGTTCCTTGAGGGGAAGTAGAGGGCCTAAATGGGCATCTCCTTCATCATCTTCCTGTAGAGGATAGTCAGCATGAGGAGGGAGTTGCCCCTCAAAGGTAGGGGCTTGGCTCAAATTGTCTGGAGCGGTACGGGGAGTGAAGTCTGAGGCAAACCATAAGGGTAGGCTTGAGGACTATACCTCTGATTGAAACCCGTTGTGTTTCTATCTCGGTCCAAGTTTATTGTGGGTTGTAGCACTGGTTCCACTTCCCTAGCTGTATTGGAAGCGACCGCCGTAGCATTGTCTTCTATTGATTTTTGAATTTTTAGCATGGCTTCCGTGATAGAAGCCATCTGATCTTTTAAGGCCGACATGTCGGCCTTCATCTGTTCTTGCACTCCCTCTTCATTATCCATCTTACTTTTGGATCAGGTGTTATAGGGGTGCCTTTGCACTTTTTTAGTTATGTTGAGTTCCCTAAAGAAACAAACAGTGGTGAGCATGCCACCAAATCATGAATATGCTAATGAATGATCAGAGCACTTGGATCCACCTCAAGGCCTTTTTAGACAACGTGATGAGTTTCAGAACTTCTCTTTTTATAAAAAAGGAACAAAAACTTTCATCTAGCCAAGATTTTATAATAGTGTTACAACAGAACCTAACGGTTTCTAATTATATGGGCCATTAAATCTATCATGTGTTGACAGTAATTGATTAGCCCGTGAATTTCCTCTGGGGCTAAACACACTTCGGCCATGGCCCTTGCTTTGGCTAGTAGTCGTGGGAGGTCTTGACTTCTATTTAAGGTCAAGGAGAACCTATCCATCCACATGGTCGCTTCTTGATGCAATGCATCAATCACCCTCCTTCTTGCTTCCTTCTCGGCATATGCTTGTGCGAAGTCCTCTACTAGCTTTTGCTCATGGTTCAATGACTGGTTTAACTCTTCTTTGTACTGCCTTATTATAGCTAGCATGTTTTGCTCCATGGCTTCTAAGTGTCGGGCCAAACTTTTCTTGGATCTTGAGCAAGCAGCTAACTCCTCCTTTAAGGCCATGCTATGTACTCGTGATTGGTCTCTCTCTTCCCTTCGAAGCTTGAGCTCATTGTTGCTGCCCCACAAAGCTCCTCGGAATTTATCTCGGCCATGCTCTTCCTTGCGAGCCCTCTTGGTTTCTTGTTCAAGGGCTCTTGCGGTAGCTGCATTTTCTTCTCGTAACTCGACACACTCTTTTCGGACGTCTGTAGCGACTAACTTGAATTTTTCTTTGGCAAGTCTTGCCTTTACTAGCTCTGTTTTTAGAGCTCAGACTTCTTCATCCTCTTCTGGAGCTTCGAAGTTCTCCTCGTTGATAATTTTCAACTTGGAGAGCCAATCTAACCCTTGTGTATGAACTTTCAGCCATTCATGATAACCACCGATGATGCCATTACGGATGCCCCTAAGTTCTTTATATTTCCTTAATGGGATTTCCCATGCCTCGTGGACTCTTTGTACAATCTTGAAACTTTGCGCGCCGAAATCTCTCACAAGGAAAGGCGAGAGGCTCTCTTTCGTCGGTGCTCCCCTCATGGGGTACCCTAACTGTCTTATAGCAAGTGCGGGATTGTAGTTAATACAATCCCTCGTCCCTATCAACGGAATGTTTGGGTAGTCCCTGTCATACCTAATTTCGTCCGGGGATTATTATTTGATGATATGCAACCTTTGATTGGCCGCTTCGAGATACTTGGCACCCTTTGTTGCACAATATGTGAAGTCCCGAGACGTGGCGGAAATCAAAAGGAAGCAAGCTTACGCGATCCGTGAAATTCCGTAATGTGACGGAAATCAAAAGGAGGTGTTTTTGCGCAATCCGTGAGTTTCCGTAACTTCTTCGAAAGCTAAAAAAGAGTGAGTACATAATCCGTAAGGATACATAACCTTGCGGAAGGAAAATAAGTATCGTTACGAAATTTGTAAAGTTTCGTAATGTTACGGAAAAATAATTACCAAAAAAGGAGAAGGGGGGTGCATTTAGTAAAAAGGGGGGTACAAATAGAAATCAGGCCACTTGGGCCTTCTAGTTTCTTCCTCCAGAAGGCGGTTGCTTCTGGAGGAAGCAACCTTGCTCGCCTGGGCGAGCTGGGTGGCAAGCTCCTCCCCTATTTTGCTATAAATAGGGGGAGGAGTGAAAAAGAAAAGGGTGTAGCCTTCTTGGCACTTCTTATTCTCTCGAAATTGTTGAGGAAAATTGTTTCCGTGAAGAAAATCCAAGCCGAGGCGCTTTCGTAACATTTCCGTAACGTTTCCGTGAGTAATTACGCGAAGATTTTCAACCGTTCTTCGACATTCATCGTTCGTTCTTCGTTTTCTTCAGTCTTCAACTGGTAAGTACCTCAAACCGAGCTTTTCAATTCATTCTATGTACCCGTGGTGGTCCATATTTTGTTTCATGTACTTTTATTCTCGTTTTCATTCGCTTTCTATACCCCCTTTTGACGTGCTTCAGTCATTTATTTAAGTCGTTTCTCGCCTAATCTAAAAATAAAATAAATTTCCACCGATCATTTGAATTGTATCATCCGTTAATTTCTATTAAAATGAATTCCGACCGTTCGCTCGTGCCGTAGCCACGTTGGAAATCAAAAAAGAGGTAAAATAATAATATAATAATCAAAAAATACCTTTTAGTAAAATAAAGCAAAAAATCAATCGGACATTTTCTCTTTGGGATTTCTCATTCTTAATCGAATTGACTAATAACTAAAGTGAAACTAAGGCTAAAATCAACTCGCCTAGTCAAGCTCGTCCACAAAAAAGGGTCATTAAATGGGGTTTGAAAGTTTATCATTTCAATTTTCCTTATCAAGTAAATGGATCATTTTTAAGGTCCAACGCCTTAAAATGATCACCTTTCAAAGTAAAAAGAATCACTTGATTCACTCTTAAAAAAGAACTACGTAGGTCTGATTTCCTCTTCGATGGAGGGTATGTAGGAGCAAGAGCCCCGCTTTTGTCGACCTCAAAAAATAAAAAGAAGTAAAAGTAAAGGTAACATAATTTCCACAATTCTAAAAAATGAGGCTATTGTCCTTTGAGACAAACGTGAGAAGTGCTATTACCTTCCTCAAACGTAAATACAACTCCCGAACTTAGAATTTTCAGTTTGACCGGTTTCCTTCGGTTTTTCCAACATTTTCCACAAATAAACGTTGGTGGTGACTCCGCGCATCTTTCCTCCTTTGGAAAGCGCACCCGTGAGTCTCGCCTTCGCTCGCCCGCAAAAGGTCACGTTGCGACTGTTGGCGACTCCACTGGGAATCTTTTTGTGAGTTAGGCCTATTTTAATGAATTGTGGATTTGTGAAACTTTGTGTGTGCATTTGTTGAACTGTGTAAAATGTAAATAACTGTTGTCTATTTCGCATTCTTTACACTGCATTCTAAGCACCCACGGGTTTGAGTAAAAAAAGGGCCCTACACCCGGGTTCATGGGAATTTAAGGAGTGGAGGTGAATCTATCATCATGCTAGGTCTCCAACTTGCGTGATAATAGTGAAACCTCGTCTAGAGCTTTCTCTCTTTATAATGTGTTGTCGCTGGTATTCCATACCGCCACAATATTATTATCTTGAGTGATGATACCTCTAGAAAACAGCCATGTGAGTTATGAATTGTTGAGGGTAGTTATTAGAGACCCCTAGATGCTGTCCTATAGGTTCCCAAATAGGGGCAAAGAGCAAACACGCTCCGCGCCATTTTGTTCTCATGCATTTTTGGTGAATAGCACTAGTTTATAGTTTTGCTAGTGATATTTGGTTTCTTTAGAGTAATACATAACTTTTTAATACTACGTTGAGGCGTCATCATGCCCAAAACGTAGCATTAAAATTGGATCTTTGCGGTCTCGTATGTGTGAGTTACCCCTTTGTTTTGTTTTCTTTCCGTTTCATGCATACGCATTGCATCATTCATGTCGGAGTCTTGATCCACCCCTTTTTTAGGTAAATGATGGGGACAAATCAAAACGGCAAAAGGTTTTATCAAGTCAAGGTTAAAATTCTAGATGTCACCAGCCTCAAGGAATTGGGACGATTGATGGGACCTCTCCAAAGGCAAGCTTGCCGCAAAGTTTACGGGAAGATTCTAGATTTGACCGCAGCGGAGGTATTTACGGAAGCTATCGTATCCCTCGCCCAATACTATGACCATCCGTTGAGGTGCTTCACGTTTGGGGACTTCCAAATGGTACCGACTATTGAAGAGTTCGAGGAAATACTAGGATGCCCTCTTGGAGGAAGAAGACCGTATCTTTTCTCCAGGATTCTTCCCTCCTTGAGCAAGATTGCAGTTGTGGTCGGTGATTTGACAAAAGAGTTGGATCGCATGAAGCAAACTCGCAACGGCGTAGTAGGCCTGCCACGGAAATACTTGGAAGGCAAAGCAAGGGATATGGCGAGCCAAGAGAAGTAGGGCCCGTTTGCGGATATATTAGCTTTGTTGATTTTTGGGGTTGTCCTCTTTCCGAACGTGGACGGTTTGGTGGACTTAGCCGCCATTGATGCTTTCCTCGCATATCACCATAGCAAGGAGAGTCCAGTGGTGGCTATCTTGGCAGATTTATTTGACACCTTTGACCGGAGGTGTGAGAAAAACAGTGCACGGATTGTCTGTTGTTTACCTGCTCTCTGTGTGTGGTTGGTTTCACACCTATTCCAACAAGACACAAGACACCCGTGTCCGCTTCAAAGTTATCGCTCATGCGCCGAAAAAGGAAGAGTCGATTGGGACCAACATTTGGCTGGGATAGGAGGCAGCGCAATCAATTGGTTTCCTCGATGGAAGGAAGGCAAGGAGGGAGTTCTTTTCTCGTGTGGGGACTACCCTAATGTTCCATTGATAGGGACTAGGGGTTGTATTAATTATAATCCCGCACTCGCCATAAGACAGCTAGGGTACCCCATGAGGGGAGCGCCAACGGAAGGGAGTCTTTCACCTTTCCTTGTGAAAGATTTAGGCGCGCAAGGTATCAAGGTTATACAAAGAATCCACAAGGCGTGGAGGAATCCGTTGAGGAAAGACAAGGAGCTTAGGGGCATCCGTAATGGCGTCATCGGAGGTTATCATGGATGGCTAAGAATTCACACGCGAGGGTTAGATTGGCTCTCCAAGTTGAAAGTTATCGATGAGGAGAACTTCGAAGTTCCGGAGGAAGATGAAGAAGTCCAAGCTCTAAAATTAGAGCTAGGGAAGGCAAGACTCGCCAAGGAGAAGTTCAAATCAGCCGCTACACACATCCGGAAAGAGTGCACCGAGTTACAAGAGGAAAACGCGGCCACTGCAAGAGCCCTTGAACAAGAAACCAAAAGGGCCCACAAGGAGGAACATGGCCGAAATAAATTCCGAGGAGCATTGTGGGGTAGCAACAATGAGCTCAAGCTCCGAAAAGAGGAAAGAGACCGGTCACGGGTGCATGGCATGATCTTAAAAGAAGAGTTAGCTGCTTGTGCAAGGTCCAAAAGGAGTTTGGCTCAACACTTGGAAGCCACGGAGCAAAGCATGCTAGCTATCATAGGGCAGTACAAGGAAGAATTGAACCAGTCTGTGACCCATGAACAAAAGCTAGCGGAGGATTTTGCACAAGTGTACGCCGAAAAAGAAGCAAGAGGGAGGGTGATTGATGCATTGCATCAAGAAGCAACTATGTGGATGGATAGGTTCGCCTTGACCTTGAATGGAAGTCAAGACCTCCCGCGTCTATTAGCCAAAGCAAAAGCCATGGCCGAAGTGTGTACGGCCCCCGAGGAGATTCATGGGCTAATCAATTATTGTCAACACATGATAGATTTGATGGCCCATATAATTAGAAACCGTTAGGTTCTCTTGTAACACCTTTGTGTAATCTTGGCTAGATGAAAGCTTTGTTCTTTTTATAAAATAAGAAGTTCTAAACTCATCACGTTATCTAAAAAACCTTGGGGTGGATCCAAGTGCTCCGATCATTCATTTGCATATTCATGTTTTGGTGGCATACTCACTGTTGTTTATTCCTTTAGGAATTTCATCATAACTAAGAAAGCACAAAGGCACCCCTATAACACTCGATCCAGAAAAATGGATAATGAAGAGGGCGTGCAGGAACAGATGAAGGCCGATCTATCAGCCTTAAAAGATCAAATGGCTTCCATCTCGGAGGTCATGCTAAAACTCCAGAAAACTATAGAGGATAAAGCCACGGCAACCGCCTCCAGTACAGTTAGGGAAGCGAAGCCGGTGCTAGAGCCCGCCTTAAATCTGGGCCGAGACAGAAACACGGCAGTGTTTGGTCGGAGGTATAGCCCGCAAGCTTACCCCTATGGCTTGCCTCTGGACTTCGCTCCCTGTGCCGCCCCGGAAGATTTAAGCCAAGCCCCTACCTTCGAGGGGCAACTCCCACCTTATAACGACTATCCCGTGCAAGAAGATGAGGAAGGAGATACCCATCTCGGCCCCCTGCTCCACCTTAAAAATCCGTCCCCCCATGAACTACCCCAACCAAACATAGTTCGTCATGTCCCGGCTTCACCCGCACCCGTAAAAGAATCTGTTCCCTTCGCGAAAATAAAGGAAAGATTGGGGCGCTTGAAGAGAGGTTAAGAGCAGTCGAGGGCCTCGGCAATTACCCATTCTCGAATTTAGCGGACTTATGTCTCATACCCAATATTGTCATTCCTCCCAAGTTCAAAGTATCGGACTTTGATAAGTACAAAGGGACGACATGTCCGAAAGGGCATCTTCGGATGTATTGCCGAAAGATGGGGGCGTATTCTGCAGACGAAAAGTTGTTGGTCCATTTCTTTCAAGATAGCTTGGCCGGAGCAGCTGTAGCATGGTATACCAATCTGGAAGCTTCCCAGATCCGATCATGGAAGGACTTGGCAACTGCCTTCATTAGGCAGTACCAGTACAATACGGATATGGCTCCCGATCAGAACCAGCTTCAGAGTATGACTAAGCGAGAGCATGAGTCCATTAAGGAATATGCCCAAAGATGGAGAGATCTCGCAGCCCAAGTCGTACTGCCCATGACGGAGAGGGAGATGATCACGATTATGGTAGATACGTTACCCACGTTCTACTATGAAAAGCTGATAGGCTACATGCCAGCTAACTTTGCGGATCTCATCTTTGCCGGAGAAAGGATTGAATTCGGACTACGAAAAGGCAAGTTCGAATATGCTTCCAATGTGGCCTCCAACAACAACAGAAGAGCCCCAGTAGTGGGTGCGAGGAAAAAAGAAGGAGATGCCCACGCGGTCACCACCGCCCCGACGTGGATGAAAGCACCCCAAAATATCCAAAGCTCATACCAGCCCAATCCCCCAAATTTTTCAATCCGAGCCAGGAATTCCCTCCCGACTCAAGTAAAAGGACCGCCCGCGGCAGAGAGAGCGCCGGCCCAGTGCACAGCTCCAGCCACGCCCCGGCCAGTCAACAATACAGCCCCCGACACGAGCTATAATAATGCACAGAGCCCACTCCCGAAAGATAACTTCTTTCCTATTCCCATGGCATACTCCAAATTATGGCCTTCATTATTGGAGAATCATTTGGTGGTGGCCATACCCGGGAGGGTCTTCCAGCCACCCTACCCCAGGTGGTATGACCCGGGTGCCAAATGTGAGTACCATAGTGGAGCTCCCGGACACAACATTGACTCCTGCCGCCCGTTCAAGTATAAAGTGCAGCACCTAATCAGTGCCGGCTGGCTATCGTTTCAAGAAGAAGGCCCAAATGTTAAAACTAACCCGCTAGCTAGTCATGGAAAGGCCAACGTAAACGCCATCCAAGAGGATGGGCCATCGCGGGCAAGGAGATTAGGAGAGGTGGCTACTTCCAGACGCTTCATCTACTAATCGCTACAAGTGGCATGTATGGTCTCCCGTGGCGGAGATGAAAGGGACGAGTATTTGTTTCACCTCGGGGAGTCACACGACATGGAAACCTGTCCCGCGGTAGAAGAATTGCTTCAACGGCTCATGGATTGGGGGCAGCTTGAAGTGTCCAAATGAGAGAGGGAAGAACCACAAATTTGCATGCAGTCGGAAGAAAAGAAGGTTCCTCTAACCCCCAAGGCCCTAGTAATATGTTTTACTAGGAAGGGGACCGGCTCCACACCCATAGACCCCTGGACAGCGCCCAAACTGACGCCATTTGCATTTCAAAGCAATAAAGCCGTTCCGTGGAAGTATACCCCTCGCTCGGCGGAGTTGCCCTCCAAGGGAAAAGCGCCCATGGTCCAAGAGCCCACAGATATAGCTACCCCCTCGAAAGAAGTGGATCCTCCGGTAGTAAGAGGGACTGAAAAGAAAGAGGGTCTCTAAGGAAAGACAGTGACTTTTGAAGAGGCTCATGAGTTCCTTCACCTCATCCAACAAAGCGAGTTTAAGGTAGTCGAGCAACTGAATAAAACTCCAGCAAGGATCTCGTTGCTTGAACTACTCATAAACTTTGAGCCTCATCGTGCGCTGTTAATAAAGGTCCTCAACGAGGCCCATGTAGCCCATGATATCTCAGTGGAGGGTTTTGAAGGAATCGTTAATCATATAACCACCAATAATTATTTTGCGTTCACAGAAGAAGAGATTCCTGTTGAGGGGAGAGGACACAACAAGGCTTTACATGTGTCGGTGAGATGTATGGACCATGTTGTCGCAAAGGTACTTATCGAAAATGGATCAAGTTTGAATGTGATGCCGAAGACCACTTTGGAAAAGCTTCCTTTTAGTGCGTCACATTTAAAACCGAGCTCGATGGTGGTGCGAGCCTTTGATGGTACTCGACGGGAAGTGATGGGGGAAATCGACATTCCCATTCAGATAGGCCCTCACACTTGCAATGTGGTGTTTCAAGTAATGGACATAAATCCCGCCTATAGCTGCCTCTTGGGAAGACCTTGGATTCATGTGCTGGGAGTGGTCCCTTCAACGCTTCACCAGAAATTAAAATTCGTAGTGGGTGGACTTTTGGTGATAGTATCGGGTGAAGAGGATATGTTGGTGAGCTGCCACTCCTCCGCCCCATACGTAGAAGCGGCGGAAGAATCCCTGGAAACGGCTTTCCAATCCTTCGAGGTGGTGAGCTACGCCTCTGTGGAACCAAGTCCGTTGCTGCCTTCTCTCTCCAACGCGGCCATAATGGTGGCACGAGTTATGCTCAAGAACAGATTTGAGCCCGGAATGGGTCTAGGCAAGGACGGCCTCGGGAATGCCGACGTAGTCAATATTAAAGGAAATCCATACAAGTATGGATTGGGGTATGAACCTGGGATGCCGGGGAGGAGGAATGTGCCGTCAAGACTTCGGGCGGATAGGGTATGGCCCGGCCGTATTAGCCAGTGTTTCACCAGTGCCGGAATGGTGTCCGAGGAGGAGGTGGCCGCAATAGAAGAGGATTTCCCTCAAGACCCGCCAAGTTTTGTGCAACCATGCCATTCCGATTCTCAAGTGGGTAACTGGCGCGTGATAAGCCAGTCAAAAGTCAATACCGCTGATTCAATGTAATTAGAGTCTATAGATTTCCTTTCTCTTTTGTTTTATGAAACCTACCTTATTAAATAAAACAAAGAGATCTTGTTTCATCTGTTCTTGCAATTCCACCTTTTCTCATATCATTTTGCATGTTTTTGTTTCTTTTGTCTTGTTTGGTATATATATGAGGGTCGATTCTTTGAGGATCCTAACAATGAGGGTTTGACAATCAATTTCGATCGAGATATAAGCCAAACGATAAACGAGGAAGAGGAAGAGGACGTCCTTTCACCAGAGTTGGAGAGGTTGATCGCTCAGGAAGAACGTGAAGTGAAGCCTCACCAAGAAAAAACCGAATTGGTAAACTTGGGGACCACGGAGGAAAAGAAAGAAGTAAAGGTAGGAAACGGTATGACCGCGCCTATCCGCCAAGGCTTGATAACCCTTCTTAAAGAGTATCAAGACGTCTTTGCGTGGTCATATCAAGACATGCCCGGTCTGGATTCCGACATTGTGCAACATAAGTTGCCTTTAAATCCTGGGTCTTCCCCGGTTAAGCAAAAGCTACGAAGAATGAGACCCGAGATGTCTTTAAAAATTAAAGAAGAAGTAAGGAAACAATTTGATGCAGGTTTCTTAACTGTAGCTCGGTACCCAGAGTGGGTGGCCAACATTGTCCCAGTCCCAAAAAAGGACGGCAAGGTTCGAATGTGTGTAGATTACCGGGACTTGAACCGAGCCAGTCCTAAAGACAATTTTCCCCTGCCACACATTGATATATTGGTAGATAATACAGCCAAGTTCGCCCTTTTCTCATTTATGGAGGGTTTCTCGGGGTATAATCAAATAAAGATGGCACCCGAAGATGTAGGGAAGACCCCTTTCGTCACCCTATGGGGAACGTTCTGCTATAAAGTGATGGCCTTCGGGTTGAAGAATGCTGGGGCAACCTATCAGCGTGCCATGGTGGCGTTGTTCCATGACATGATGCATAAGGAAATAGAGGTCTACGTAGATGACATGATTGCCAAGTCTCAGACTGAGGACGAACACCTTGTCAATCTGCATAAGCTGTTTGGAAGGTTGCGGAAATACCAACTAAAACTAAACCCAACCAAATGCACCTTCGGGGTAAAGTCGGGGAAGTTGTTAGGATTTATCGTAAGTCAGAAAGGGATAGAGATAGATCCCGAGAAAGTGAAGGCCATCCTTGAAATGCCGGAACCACGCACAGAGAAGCAGGTTCAGGGGTTCTTGGGCAGGTTGAATTATATCACGAGATTTATCTCGCAACTCACCCCTACCTGTGAGCCCATTTTCAAGCTATTACGTAAGAATCAAACAGTCCTGTGGAATGGTGACTGCCAAGAGGCCTTCGAGAAGATCAAACGGAGTCTCGCAAACCCCCCGATGCTCATGCCACCTATAACAAGAAGACCTTTTTTCCTGTACATGACCGTGTTGGACGAGTCTATGGGGTTCGTGTTGGGTCAGCACGATGATTCTGGGAAAAAAGAGCAAGCCATTTACTATCTAAGCAAGAAGTTTACCGCATGTGAGATGAATTACTCAATGCTGGAAAAGACGTGTTGTGCTCTGGTATGGGCATCACATCGGCTTAGGCAGTACATGCTCAGCCATACCACGTGGCTTATCTCCAAAATGGATCCCGTGAAATACATCTTTGAGAAACCGGCCCTCACGGGACGAATCGCTAGGTGGCAGGTATTACTATCTGAATTCGATATCGTTTACGTCACCCAAAAGGCGGTAAAGGGAAGCGCCTTGGCAGATTATTTGGCCCAACAACCCCTTCAGGATTATCGGCCGATGCACCCTGAGTTCCAGATGAAGATATCATGGCCCTGTTCGAAGAAAAGCGGACGCACGAAGACATACACAGATGGATTGTTTGCTTCGATGGGGCATCTAATGCCTTGGGCCACGGAGTAGGGGCAGTTCGTGTATCCCCGGATGATCAGTGTATTCCTTTCACGGCTAGGCTAGGTTTTGATTGTACCAATAATATGGACGAGTACGAAGCATGCGCCCTCGGGGTTCAGGCGGCCATTGATTTTGATTTAAAACTACTCAAGGTGTATGGAGACTCAGCTTTGGTGATATGCCAGTTGAAAGGGGATTGGGAAACTAGGGATCCGAAGTTGGTACCCTATCAAACTCACATCTTGAGGTTAGCCAAGTACTTTGACGACATTTCTTTCCACCACATACCTCGGGAAGAGAATCAAATGGCTGATGCATTAGCTACCCTGGCAGGCCGGCATATTGTTATGCAATAGAGGAAGAGCGGGATGGGAAACTGTGGTATTTCGACATCAGACAATATGTCGAGAACAAAGAATACCCACTAGGGATTTCTGATAATGACAAAAGGACGTTGAGGAGATTGGCTAGTGGTTTCTTTGTAAGTGGTACCATCCTGTACAAACGGAACTACGACATGACCCTCCTACGATGCATAGATGCCAAAGAGGCGAACTTCATGATTGAGGAGATCCATGAGTGTTCATTTGGGACACATGCCAATGGGCATGCTATGGCCAAAAAGATCCTTAGGGCCGGTTATTACTGGCTCACTATGGAAAGCGATTGCTGCACCCATGTAAGGAAGTGTCATAAATGTCAGGAATACGCGGACAATGTCAATGTTCCACCACATCCTCTGAATGTTATGTCCGCCCCTTGGCCTTTTTCAATGTGGGGGATAGACGTTATTGGGGTCATCGAACCCAAGGCTTCGAACGGTCACCGCTTTATTCTTGTGGCGATAGATTACTTCACCAAATGGGTCGAAGCGGCTTCTTATACTAATGTCACGAGGAGTGTGGTAGTCAGATTCATCAAGAGGGAGCTAATTTGTCGATACGGACTCCCTAGGAAGATCATCACTGACAATGGCACCAATCTGAACAACAAGATGATGCAGGAAATGTGCGAGGATTTCAAGATCCTGCATCATAACTCCACCCCTTATCGGCCAAAGATGAATGGGGCTGTAGAGGCGGCAAATAAAAATATTAAGAAGATTGTTCAGAAGATAACAGTGTCATACAAAGATTGGCATGAGATGTTGCCTTTCGCCCTGCACGGATATAGAACCTCGGTACGAACTTCTACTGGGGCAACGCCGTA
The DNA here is from genome assembly GCF_004193775.1 of Glycine soja. Classification (NCBI taxonomy): domain Eukaryota; kingdom Viridiplantae; phylum Streptophyta; class Magnoliopsida; order Fabales; family Fabaceae; genus Glycine; species Glycine soja. The sequence continues at coordinate 30,793,063 of NC_041013.1, forward strand.
TTCCTTGGTTTACGGGATGGAAGCAGTACTCCCATTTGAGGTAGAGGTTCCTTCTCAGAGGATAATAGCGGAATCAGGCCTAGAAGAGTCAGAATGGGCTCAAGCACGCTACGACCAACTCAACCCTATTGAAGGTAAGCGTTTGACAGCCATGAGCCATGGGCGTCTGTATCAATGAAGGATAAAGAACGCATTCGACAAGAAGGTACGCCCGCGCAAGTTGAACGAGGGGGACCTCGTGCTGAAGAAGATATCCCACGCTGTTAAGGATAATCGAGGCAAGTGGGCCCCGAATTATGAAGGACCTTTCGTGGTGAAAAGAGCTTTTTCTGGGGGTGCTCTCATACTCACCCACATGGATGGCGAGGAGTTGTCCTCGCCCGTGAACTCCGATGTAGTTAAACGATATTACGCTTGAAGTCTGGGGCAATCGAGAAGGTCGTTGCATGTTTTTATTTCTGAGTTTTTCTCGTCTTCTTGGTTTCTTCTAGGGATTCCCATTCACTGTATTTGTCTCATTTCTTTGAAAAGAAAAGATGGGTGAGGTTTCAGTCCTCCCTTTGGTTTCAAACCTTGTGTTATAACCTGAGCCCTCTTCGCTCAGTTCATGGGGTGCCCAAAACGCTTATTTAAAATTGAATCTAACCAGCCTTCACTAAGAAAATCATCGCATTAGGAACATTTATACATGCCCATACACATGCATATCTTGTGGTAACTGGGGCAGGATCATCCTAGGCCATGGTCAGAAATCGAGACAAGTTGACGGCGGAAATCAACCAAGGTAAGAAGATGACCGGTCACGATTGGCCGCATATTGTTTGTTTCCTACTTGCAGGTACATAGGGACGGATGCAAGTGGGGGATAGGGTCATGACCGACCAATCATTGTCCCTTCTCGGCGCTAGACAAGCAGAGAATGTCACTGCAAGGCAGCCCAGTATCCTTTGAATTCACAGTATTTATTACTATTATTTGTTTTAAATAAAGTAATTGACACCTGATTCTAACTTAAGTAGGTTCGAGTAGGCAAACGCTAGCCCGTAAGGAGGGAAGGCATGGTTAATGTTTCCCCCCCAAAAAAAAAGGGTACAGTTTAGCTCGCCTGGGCGAGCTGAGGTCGCCTGGGCGAGCTGAGGTCGCCTGGGCGAGCAACCCCTGTACGAAAATATAAAGGGGTGGAGGGGGAACATTTTCTTCACCCAAAACTCTTCCCCCTCACTTCAAAAACCCCCAAGCTCACAGGAACTATGAGAACAGCAGCCCCCAAGCTTCCATTGTTGAGTTTTTGCTTCCCTTTTCACGCTTTAATTCACTCCCCACAAGTAAGTGCAATTTCCCTTGGTTATTTGTCTCTCCATTGATGTGTTTTGGTGCTTTAGTTGCTCATTTTTTGCAAAATTCGTGAAGCAATTCGCATCTGAATCCATGCTTGTTTTGTTGAGTTGAGGGTTTGTGTGAGGAGGCATTAGGCCTATGTTGTATTCTGAAGCAATGGGGCATGCCACATTGTCCCCATTCTCTTGCAATTTGTGTCCAAACGTGCGCTCCCCAAGTGCTCGGTGAAATGCCCCAATGATATATGAATATGATTTTGCAAAATTGGGATGGTGGAACTATTTTATATATGTAGAGACAGCATAGGAGATTCAAAATAGGTGCCCAAATGCAATTTCAAGCTTAGGAACCCAAACTTTTTAGCTTCAATGCAAGAAGACATACTCATGGCTAGGAATCCAAAATTTGGTTTTAGAGTTAGAAAAGCATGAAAATTAGGACTTGCTTGTGAGAGTTTTTACTCGAATTTGGGCTGCCCCATGATTGATACTTTGCACCTAAGTAACATGGGAAATGCTTTTCAATGGTATGTGGATATATGTGGGGCATGAAATTCCTTGCCAAGTGTGAATGATTATTTTCCTAAATGGATGTATGATAGCATGGAATTCCCTTTTGAATGCAAGTGTGTGCAGGATGTAATTAGCTTTCCTATATACAGAAACAATAAAATTTGTATGATATACATTTCAAATGTGTGTAGGTAGTTTGTAATAGCAAATGTTTAGGATATAATTAAGTGTGAGTTTTGACGCAATGCCTTGGGCGTGAGAATGTATGTTCTTTTCAAATGCATATATATGTATGACAATTAGAATGTGTTGGATGGCCTCTATGTTGATATAAATAGTAGGATATTCCACACATACACGTGTGCATAAATAGATTACATGAGTTCGTTCTAAAATCAGAGGGATTAGCATGACATTTTTTGCGTTAAGATAAGCATTGTCTTGTAAAACTAACTTCTAAATGTTTGTACAGGCCCATGATTGTCTTTACTAGTTGATCCTCAGTCTGCAGAGCCAGGGTTTTACTTCTTTTCCGTGCCCTACTCCGGATCAGTTTAGGGCAGAGTTCGCATGGCTCGAAGATTGGCCTGAGGCCCGGGCAGGAGAGGCACCAGCAGAGGCTCCCGACGAGGCAGATGAGGCCCGCGAGGACGAGGAGATGACCGATTTGCTTGATTTCTTGGGAGGGAGCGGAGCCACATGATTGGGAGATCCCTAGATCCGTATTTCTTTTTATGTTATGTTTATGTTTCCATTTTTTCCTGTTACATATCATCTTATTTTTGTTTAACTAAGGGACTAACGTTTGTTTCGTGTTGATTAACTTTTGTTTTGTACATACATATCGTTTGAGTCGTTACGTTAGTACTTGTTTCGTTGTCGTCAATAGTGTTTGTAGAAATTCCGGAGTCGCATAGAATTTTTTTTCATTTAGGAACGTTGTCCTAAAAATAAAATGAACCAAAATCATGATAAAAAAAAGAGAAGTGTAGTGAATAAAATGTCTGCGTATATAAAGAAAAAGGAAAATGTGCATAGAAGGGTTTTTATAAGAAATACGTGTAGGGGGATTCTTGTGTGTGTGAACGAGTGTATATAAAGAAACTTTTGTATGAACCATAGGTGTGCGTTGGAGAAAAACGAAAAAGAGCTTTGAATGTAAATAGGGTTTGACCATGTGACGTAAAGAGAAAGAGTTCCAATGCATATCCAGAAAAAGTTTGTCATGTATAAGAGTGTAGATATACAAAGAAAAATTTCTTCATAGAGGACCATAGGTGTATAATTTTGTGAATATATAAAAATGAAACAAAAAGGAAAAAGAAAGAAAGACCGCGAAGGTCAAAATGTTATAGTTAAGAAGTATAAATCATTCGTAAAGAGCAAACGTATCTTCTGGAAACAAGGGACTGATGCTAAGAGTTTATTTTCTGGAATAACCGAGATAAGAATGGATGAATTCATTGAACTGATGAAAGAACATAACTTGGAAACGTTGGGTCTGTTTGTGTAAATTCCCAACCGTAGTATCACAATGCCATAAACGGGATGCTTGAGTGCCCACCTAGCTGTAGCCATGACTAATTTTGCACGTTGTTTTCAAATCATCATTGTCACGCGTGCCTTATGGAGTGATATGGGAGTTTGGCCTGAGACCGACACCTTGACACCTAAATTTGTTTTGCCCCAGATATCAAGATTGGGTTCCCACGATAAAAGACCCCATTGGAACACAACCTTAGACTTTTTTGAACCTTGGCCTATCAAAAGAATCCTCATTCTTTCCCCCGAAGCAAAGGACAACGGAATCTCCTCAAGGGAGAGCAAATAGAATGCTAAAACCCGATTTCCCAAAGAAAGGAAAGGAGGAAGTGGGATGAAAAGGAAGAAATGAAAAGAAAAGAAAGAAAAAGAACAATAAAAAAGAAAGAAAAAGAAGGATTCCCGATCGAAGATCGAAAGGAAGTGAAAATGGAAAAGATCGGAGGAAAACAGAGTAATTCTCGATCAATGAAAGAAAGGGAACGGAAAATCTTCAGATCATATAAAATTTTCGGCAAAATAAGTGACTGTCGGCAAAGGAAAGCCCATTTTTGGTGTCTCTTCCTTTCGAATTGCCATTCAAGGTCGTTCTCGACTGGCGATATCCCATTCCACATGAACAAAGAGGAAGAGACCGAAACACCCAGCTTCCTCTCCAAAAACACTACCCTCGAGAAAATCCTATTGATCCGTGATCGTACGTGTGATCTCTGATTCGATAGGAAATGGTGTGCAAAATAAAGTCATGGTGCAGTTATGGTTTGGGAATAGGGTGAAACACTTGCCTGTGTGAGTTTTATACACTATGAGTGATTTATTTTCAGCTTAGCCCAATGTTTCCCCTGCATGTTCATTTAAAAGCTAAATGTTGACATCCTGCCCTTCATTTTCGGTTACAAGGAAGATTACCCTTGGCACAAGTATATTGTTTCTCTAAGATATGGTGCTCCCGCGAATGATTTATTTTTCTTTGCAAAAAGCATGTTGGCCTTTTTTTTGTGGAAAAAACCCGGTGGACCATTCGGTCCTACCACTGTTTTCGGAGCCCCATGAATTTATTGCCTAGCGCTGTTCATGCATCCTCCACCAACGAGTCTGGAGCCCCGCGAATTTATTGCCTAGCGCTGTTCGCCAATTCTCCATTCTCCACTTTTTTCGGAGCCCCATGAATTTATTGCCTAGCGTTGTTCATGCATCCTCCACCAACGACTCTGGAGCCCCGCGAATTTATTGCCTAGCGCTGTTCGCCAATTCTTCATTCTCCACTTTTATCCGGAGCCCCATGAATTTATTGCCTAGCGTTGTTCATGCAGCCTCCACCCACGAGTCTGGAGCCCCGCGAATTCATTGCCTAGCGCTGTTCGCCAATTCTCCATTCTCCACTTTTATCCGATGCCCCATGAATTTATTGCCTAGCGTTGTTCATGTATCCTCCACCCAAGAGTCTGTAGCCCCGCGAATTCCTTGCCTAGCGTTGTTCGCCAATTCTCCATTCTCCACTTTTATCCGGAGCCCCATTAATTTATTGCCTAGCGCTGTTCATGCATCCTACACCCACGAGTCTGGAGCCCCGCGAATTTATTGCCTAGCGCTGTTCGCCAATTCTCCATTCTCCACTTTTTTCAGAGCCCCATGAATTTATTGCCTAGCGTTGTTCATGTGTCCTCCACCATCGAGTCTGGAGCCCCACAAATTTATTGCCTAGTGTTGTTCGCCAATTCTCCATCCTCCAATTTTATCCGGAGCCCCATGAATTTATTGCCTAGCGCTGTTCATGCATCCTCCACCCACGAGTCTGGAGCCCCGCGAATTTATTGCCTAGCGTTGTTCGCCAATTCTCCATTCTCCACTTTTTTCGGAGCCCCATGAATTTATTGCCTAGTGCTGTTCATGTCTCCTCCACCATCGAGTCTGGAGCCCCGCGAATTTATTGCCTAGCGCTGTTCGCCAATTCTCCATTCTCCACTTTTTTTAGGAGACCCATGAATTCATTGCCTAGTGCTGTTCATGTGTCCTCCACCAACGAGTCTGGAGCCCCGCGAATTCATTACCTAGCGTTGTTCGCCAATTCTCCATTCTCCACTTTTATCCAGAGCCCCATGAATTTATTGCCTAGTGCTGTTCATGTGTCCTCCACCATCGAGTCTGGAGCCCCGCGAATTTATTGCCTAGCGCTGTTCGCCAATTCTCCATTCTCCACTTTCTTTCGGAGACCCATGAATTCATTGCCTAGCGTTGTTCATGTGTCCTCCACCATCGAGTCTGGAGCCCCGCGAATTTATAGCCTAGCACTGTTCGCCAATTCTCCATTCTCCACTTTTTTCAGAGCCCCATGAAATTATTGCCTAGCGCTGTTCATGTGTCCTCCACCATCGAGTCTGGAGCCCCGCAAATTTATTGCCTAGTGTTGTTCGCCAATTCTCCATTCTCCACTTTTTTCGGAGCCCCATGAATTTATTGCCAAGCGTTGTTCATGCATCCTCCACCAACGAGTCTGGAGCCCCACGAATTTATTGCCTAGCGCTGTTCGCCAATTCTCCATTCTCCAATTTTTTCGGAGCCCCATGAATTTATTGCCTAGTGCTGTTCATGCATCCTCCACCCACGAGTCTGGAGCCCCGCGAATTTATTGCCTTGCGTTGTTCGCCAATTCTCCATTCTCCACTTTTTTCGGAGCCCCATGAATTTATTGCCTAGTGCTGTTCATGTGTCCTCCACCATCGAGTCTGGAGTCCCGCGAATTTATTGCCTAGCGCTGTTCGCCAATTCTCCATTCTCCACTTTTTTTCGGAGACCCATGAATTCATTGCCTAGCGTTGTTCATGTGTCCTCCACCATCGAGTCTGGAGCCCCGCGAATTTATTGCCTAGCGTTGTTCGCCATTTCTCCATTCTCAATCTTATTCGGAGACCCATGAATTCATTGCCTAGCGCTGTTCATGTGTCCTCCACCAACGAGTCTGGAGCCCCGCGAATTCATTACCTAGCGTTGTTCGCCAATTCTCCATTTTCCACTCTTATTCGGAGACCCATGAATTCATTGCCTAGCGTTGTTCATGTGTCCTCCACCATCGAGTCTGGAGCCCCGCGAATTCATTGCCTAGCGCTTTTCGCCAATTCTCCATGCTCAATCTTATTCGGAGACCCATGAATTCATTGCCTAGCGTTGTTCATGTGTCCTCCACCATCGAGTCTGGAGCCCCGCGAATTCATTGCCTAGCGCTATTTGCCAATTCTCCATTCTCAATCTTTCAGAGACCCATGAATTCATTGCCTAGCGCTGTTCATGTGTCCTCCGTTATCAAGCGTGGAGCCTCCGGTGACTGGGAAATATGTTTTTTGTTATTTTCCAGATCGGTTCCTTCGCCAAACATGTGTATAAGTGTATATGTATATTATATTTTTTATTCTTGTTGTTGTTTTGTATTTTGTTTTGTGTTGTGCAGAGAAAGAAGAAGGAGAGACGAGAGTCGTTATAGACTAATCACGGAAAGGGTAGGACGGACGAAATCAGTGTCTTATCTTTGCTTTCCTCTTATCTCCGATGAGAGGTAAGTAAAGAGGGGCAACTGTCATACCCTAATTTCGTTCGGGGATTATTATTTGATGATATGCAACCTTTGATTGGTCGCTTCGAGATACTTGGCACCCTTTGTTGCACAATATGTGAAGTCCCGAGACGTGCCGAAAATCAAAAGGAAGCAGGCTTACGCGATTCTTGAAATTCCGTAATGTGACAGAAATCAAAAGGAGGTGTTTTTGCGCAATTCGTGAGTTTCCGTAACTTCTTCGAAAGCTAAAAAAGAGTGAGTACATAATCCTAAGGATTCGTAACCTTGCAGAAGGAAAATAAGTATCATTACGAAATTCGTAAAGTTTTGTAACGTTACGGAAAAAGAATTACCAAAAAAGGTAAAGGGGGTGCATTTAGTAAAAAGGGGGGTACAAATAGCAATCAGGCCCAATTGGGCCTCCCAGTTTCTTCCTCCAGAAGGCAATTGCTTCTGGAGGAAGCAACCTTGCTCGCCTGGGCGAGCTGGGTGGCAAGCTCCTCCCCTATTTTGCTATAAATAGGGGAAGGAGTGAAGAAGAAAAGGGTGCAGCCTTCTTGACACTTCTTATTCTCTCGAAATTGCTGAGGAAAATTATTTCCGTGAAGAAAATCCAAGCCGAGGCGCTTCCGTAACGTTTCCGTGAGTAATTACGCGAAGATTTTCAACCGTTCTTCGACATTCATCGTTCGTTCTTCGCTTTCTTCAGTCTTCAACTGGTAAGTACCTCAAACCGAGCTTTTCAATTCATTCTATGTACCCGTGGTGGTCCATATTTTGTTTCATGTACTTTTATTCTCGTTTTCATTCGCTTTCTATACCCCCTTTTGACGTGCTTCAGTCATTTATTTAAGTCGTTTCTCGCCTAATCTAAAAATAAAATAAATTTCCACCGATCATTTGAATTGTATCATCCGTTAATTTCTGTTAAAATGAATTCCGACCGTTCGGTCGTGCCGTAAGCACGTTGGAAATCAAAAAAGAGGTAAAATAATAATATAATAATCAAAAAATACCTTTTAGTAAAATAAAGCGAAAAATCAATCGAACGTTTTCTCTTTGGGATTTCTCATTCTTAATCGAATTCACTAATAACTAAAGTGAAACTAAGGCTAAAATCAACTCGCCTAGTCAAGCTCGTCCACAAAAAAGGTCATTAAATGGGGTTTGAAAGTTTATCATTTCAGTTTTCCTTATCAAGTAAATGGATCATTTTTAAGGTCCAACACCTTAAAATGATCACCTTTCAAAGTAAAAAGAATCACTTGATTCACTCTTTAAAAAGAACTACGTAGGTCTGATTTCCTCTTCGATGGAGGGTACGTAGGAGCAACAGCCCCGCTTTTGTCGACCTCAAAAAATAAAAAGAAGTAAAAGTAAAGGTAACATAATTTCCACAATTCTAAAAAATGAGGTTGTTGTCCTTTGAGACAAACGTGAGAGGTGCTAATACCTTCCTCAAACGTAAATACAACTCCCGAACTTAGAATTTTCATTTTGACCGGTTTCCTTCGGTTTTTTCGACGTTTTCCACAAATAAACGTTGGTGGCGACTCCGCGCATCTTTCCTCCTTTGGAAAGCGCACCCGTGAGTCTCACCTTCGCTCGCCCGCAAAAGGGCACGTTGCGACAGTCCCCACATGAGAAGAGAATTTCCTCCTTTCCTTTCTTCCATCGAGGAAACCAGTTGATTGTTCGGCCTCCTATACCAGCCAAGTATTGGTCCCAATCTACTCTTCTCTTTTCGACACACGAGCGATAACTTCGGAGTGGACATGGGTGCCTTATGTCCTGTTGGAATAGGTGTGAAGCCAACCACACACAAAGAGCGGGTAAGCAGCACACAATCCGTGCGCTGTTCATCTTGCACCTTCGGTCAAATGTATCAAATAAGTCCGCCAAGATAGCTACCACCGGGCTCTCCTTCCTATGGTGATATGCAAGGAAAGCATCAATCGTGGATAGGTCCACCAAACCGTCCACGTTTGGAAAGAGGACAACCCCAAAGATTAGCAAAGCTAGTGCGTCCGCAAACGGGACCCACTCCTCTTGATTCGCCATATCCCTTGCCTTGCCATCCAAGTACTTCTGCGATAGGCCCACTACGTTGTTTCGAGTTTGCTTTACACGATCTAACTCTCTCGCCGAATCCCTAACCACAACTGCAATCTTGCTCAAGGAGGGAAGAAACCCGGAGAAAAGATACGGTTTTCTTCCCCCAAGAGGACATCCTAGAATCTCCTCAAATTCTTCAACAGTTGGTACTATTTGGAAGTCTCAAAACGTGAAGCATCTCAATGGCTGGTCATAGTATTGGGTGAGTGATACAACGGCTTCTATGAATACCTCCGCTATGGTCAAATCTAAAATCTTTCCGTACGCCTTGCGGAAGGCTTGCATCTGGAGGGGTCCCATCAACCGTCCCAACTCCTTAAGGCTGGTGACATCTAGGCCCTTAATCTTGACATGATAGAATCTTTTTCCGATTTGATTTGTCCCCATCATTTATCTAAAAAGGGGTGCATCAAGGCTCTGATATGAATGATACAATGCACATGCATGAAAAAAGAAGAAAAAACAAGTGGTAATTCACATATACGAGACCGAAAAGATCCCCCTTTTCAATACTACGCTCGAGGCATTGCGGCGCCCCAACGTATGCATTAAAAAGTGGTGCGCTACTCTAAAGAGACAAGATATCACTAGATATACAGCAAAACTATAATTTAAGTGCTATTCGCAGAAGAATGCATGAGAACAAATGGCACAGAGCGTGCTTGCTCCATGCCCCTATTTGGGAACCTATAGGATAATATCTAGGGGTCTTTAATAACTACTCCCAACGATCCATATCTCACATGGCTGTTTTCTAGAGGTATCATCACTCAAGATAATAATATTGCGGCGGTATGGAATACCAGCAACAACACATTATAAAGAGAGAAAGCTCTAGACGAGGTTTCACTATTATCAAGCAAGTCGGAGACCTAGCATGACCATAGATTCACCACCACTCCTTAGATATCCATGAGCCCGGGTATAGGGCCCCTTTTTACTCAAACCCGTGGGTGCTTAGAATGCAGTGGAAAATGTGGAAAAGACAGCATTTATTATTTTTACACAGTTCAAGAAAAAATGCACACACAAAAGTTTTACAATTCCACACTTTCCTAAAATAGGCCTAACTCACAAAAACAGTCGCCAACTGTCGCAGCCTACCCTTTTATGGGCGAGCGAGGCGAGACTCACGGGTGTGTCTTCCAAAGGAGGAAAATGTGCGGAGTCGCCACCAATGTTTACTGAAAGGAAAACGTTAGAAAAACCAAAGGAAACCGGTCATGATGAATATTCCAGATTCGGGAGTTGTATTTACGTTTGAGGAAGGTATTAGCACCTCTCACGTTTATCCCAAAGGACAACAGCCTTAAATTAGAATTGTGTGAAATTGTGTATCTAAACTTTTATTTCCTTTTTTTATTTTTGAGGTCGACAAAAGCGGGGCTCTTGCTCCTACGTACCCTCCATCGAAGAGGAAATCAGACCTACGTAGTTCTTTCAAAAGGGGTGAATCAAGCGATTCTTTTTACTTGGAAGGTGGTCATTTAAGGCGTTGGACCTTAAAATGATTCATTTTTACTTGGTGAGAAAAACTGAGGCGTTGGACCTTAAAACGTTTTTTCAGTGATTTTTGCGGACAAAACTTGATTTTGTGAGTCGATTTTAGCCTTAGTTTCGCTTTAGTTATTAGTCAATTCAATTAATCCCAAAGAGAAACGTCCGATTGATTTTTTGTTATATTTTACTAAAAGATATTTTTTTCATTATTATATTATTATTTTACCTCTTTTTGGGTTTCCAACATGGTTACGGCATGACCGAATGATCGAATTTCATTTCACGTAGGTCTAAGTTCCTCATCTCAAATTGAGGATACGTAGGAGCAAAAGCACCGCTTTTGTCGACCACCCCATCCTGCTATCGTGACCAGTGAGTCCGGTAGCATGCTGTTAGTCAATGAATACAACTAACTTTTGTGTATAAAACCTGTGTATATTGTATCAAACTTTCCTAATTTATGGTTGTTTTGTAATACTATAAGTACTTTTTATTAAATATAGGTAATAGATAATTTATACTTTTGTTTTGTGCGTTTAATAATCAATTTCACTCAATTTCAGGTTAAATAGGCAACTTTGGCAAAGTGCTATTTTTCACTCTTTCGCTAAGCCAACCTGCCGGCTTGGCGAGAATTCGCTAAGTGCAACCTTCAGTGGCTAAGCGCGAGGAGGAATCCAGAAGATGATGAGCTGTCAAGTTCGCTAAGCGCACCGTTTCAGCTTATCCGCTAAGCAAAACAAGTGCGCTAAGCCAAAATCCACTTATGTGCGCTAAGCGATCCAGATCTGCACTAACCGCATGAGCACGAACAAGGCCACCTATTTAAGCCTGAAATTAGATTTGCAAGGGGAGTTTGGCACTTTTCTTGAGAAGCTCTGTATCCACGAAGGTTCTAGAGAGAGAAAGATCCAAGTTCCAGAGAGTTCTAAGAGATTTTGTTGTGTGAAGATCTGTAGAGATGCGAGTTCGAAGTGGAAGCCGTTCTGAGAGCTTGAGATGAGTTTGTGAGTGATTGTGAGATCCTAGAGGTGAAGGAGACATCCTCACCACTTGTGTTTTTGCAGTCTTTCATCTTGTTCTTCTCTTTATTGTAAAGAAGGTTTCCGGACTATGGAATGCTAAATCCTCTGTTGGATCTTCCCTGTAGGTACCTGATGTAAATATATTTCTATCTATGTAATGATGTTTTGTGTGTTCTCTGTGCTATCTTCTTTTCATTCCTGTGTGCTTTTACCTTGATCATGTAGATGCATGCTTTGTTAGGGTCATTAAATAGTGGAAACTGGTCTGATTCTAAAGTCCTTGATAGTACGGGACTAAGTTGTTGTGCTATCACGAGGAATCGGGGTACAAGAACTTAGTTGTGTATGTGTGTCTTAATGCGGTCTTGGTTGAGTTTAGTCTAACAAGAGGAATCTGCGGACGAGGCTTGATCAGGACTAGGCTAGGCTATCATGAGGAATCGGGATCTAGCAGTCTAGGAGACAACATAGGAACGCATGAGCATTGTTAGATAGAGAACATCTTTTTTAGCATCAGCCAGTGATCATGCCATCTTGAGGGAAAGAACCCATCAACCCACAAAGAGGAGCCTGTTGGAACTAACATCACATGACGCCTTGTTGGCACAGAACAAGTTGTTATCTAAGCAACTTGAGATCCTAACGGAATCACTTGGTAAGCTGCCAACTAAACTATCGATTGGACAACCTACACATTCTTCTATTTTGCAGGTCATAGGTTGTACCATTTATGGTGAAGCTCATTAGACAGGCCAATGCATTCCCACTAACGATAACACTCAAGAAAATCATTTCATGGGGAATCAGCAGAGGCAAGGGTACACTCAAGGAGGGTTTTTCAGGCTTCCAGCAAGGTCTTTATAATCAACAAGGACAGTGGAGGACACACCTTGGCAACCAGTTCAATAAAGACCAAGGTGGATCCTCAAACAGGTCAATTCAACAAGGGCCTAACATCTTTCAGAGGACAACTAAGTTGGGAAAGGACTAAGTTATAACTTAGAAAAAAATCTTTTTGAAAATTAGTCCTTTCGCTAAGCGCCTGGTTCTCGCTAAGCACATAATCACTCATGCAATAAGCCATGAGTTTAAGCGCTTAGCGCACCACCCTGGCACCTAAGGTTGATTATTTTTGCTAAGATAGCCAAGGTTTGGCTAAGCCAAAATCAATTCGAGTTGAATTCCGCTAAGCGATAGACTGATCACTGAGCGATGGATTCACCTTGGCTAAGCGAGACCCAATGTCGCCAAGCGCGATTCATTGCGGTCATAATTGAGGGCCATGGGGCTGAGTGCGTAATCTGCTGGCTAAGTGACTATTCTTGTGGTTTAAACTGGATTCACTGTAGCTTAGCGCCACTCATGGTCGCTGAGCTCAATCGCTTGCGGAAGTATATGCGCTAAGCGATGCTATTGACTGCTCAGTGCCAGCTTCTCTGTACCTAAATTGCATAATTTTAGCTAAGCGGACTAAAGCCTGGCTTAATGGGAATTGCAGGTTTTCTAATCTGCATATCTCGCTAAGCGACAACATTATCACGCTAAGCCAAATTCTATGGAAAAAAAAATTGAATTTTAAATTTGGCTAAGTGCGGGACTGCTGAGCGGGAAGAAAAATTGAGAAACCAAACGTCTTGTCTTTTCGCTCAGCGAACCGCTCCACTAAGCGAAAAGAACAAAACGTTCTTAGTGGGTGTAATGTCAGTTACACCCACTCTTCGAAAATTTGCACCCCTTCTGCTCCCTTTCTCTCTCAAACTGCTCCTTGTGCATTTTTGCTTCTTCTACTCTGCATCTACTTGTTTTCATCAAGCATCCGCAGCACAAGTAAGTTCTTTGATCTCTATCTTTGTTATTTTATCAAACCTTAGGTTAGAGAACTCTAGAGTAGGTTTAAAATTTTAGGGTTTTTTTGTTTTAGGAATGATTTAAAGTTGAACCCTTTAGGTTCATTTTGTGCCTAAAAACTGTACTCAGGGCTGTGCATGTTCAATCTACTTGGTAGAGGCCCGAAATATGGAGGAAAACGCGACACTATTTCTGTGTTTTTTCTAGAAAATGCAATGAATTCGCTTACCGTGCATACTGCGCTAAGCGAGTTCATCAATATTCGTTGAATATAAGCGTTTTCCTGAAGAACTCGTTGAGCGCTCTTACCGCGCTAAGTGAGTTATTCCCTGAACATAGGTGTTTATTTGAGCACTAGCTAAGCGCGCATTGTGTGCTAAGCGAGTTTATTTCTTGAGCATGAACATTCATTCGCCTGGTACAGTACCTGGGCTAAGTGAGGCTGATTCGCTAAGCCCAGGTAACTTAGTAAAAATTTTGCTCAGTTTAGTGCCACTAAGTGCAGCCTACCCTTGGCTAAGCGCAAATCCATGCAATTGACCTTAGGCTTAGCGGGCTCCTCGCCAGCTAAGCCAATTTTGCAAACACTGGACCATAGCAATTTCTGCTAAGCGGCACTCCTGTGTCGCTAAGCCCAGTGTTGTTTTTTGTGAAACTTGCTAAGCGACCCATGTTTCGCCAAGCGGGGTGTACCTTTTGCATAATGCCGCTAAGCGATAATTGTCTCGCTAAGCGGCCATTGTTTTTTTTCAGTGTTATTTTTCAGCTTTTCTCTTTTAATTTTTAATAAATTGAGTCTTGATCAAATGTTTGATTCCTTTGTCTGCAAATGTCTTCAAGGAAAAGAAAGAGTGTCGGTTCAAGGCCCACTACTCAATATGATACATGGAGATTCCATTCCTTTGAGGCCTGGACCAGATATACTGATAATGTGTTGGGAAGACACATATTAGCTGAGAGGAAAGTGGAAATCTATCACACAAAGCTGGATGAATTCAAGGGCGAGTTAGAGAGGCGTAACTTTCACAAGCGCCTCACCAACTTAGCTAATAGTAGCATTAGCCTCGCGTTGGTGAAGGAGTTCTATGCCAACCTCTATAGTCCCGAGGGGCCTTCACCTAAACAAGTCAAAATCCAGGGCCACTTAATAAGGATTGATGCAGACAACCTCAATGCCTTTCTAGAAACACATATGGTACTTGCTAAGGGTGAATCTTTGCCTGCCTACTCAAGATATTGTAGGATGCCTACTGACATTAGAGAAATTGAGGTTGCATTGTGCATACCCGGCCAAGGGTTTATTCTAAATGTTGAAGGTCACCTAGGGAAGATCCTCAGAAAAGATCTAACCACCCTTGCTCAGGTCTGGAGTGTTCTATCCTACTCCAATCTGGCTCTGACCTCCCACACTTCAGATCTGACTATGGATCGAGCTAGGTTAATCTTTGGCCTAGTTACTCAGCTGGACATGAATGTCAGAGCCCTCATTTCTGGGCAGATTACTTCTATGGCCCAGTCTAACTCCTCCAAACTTGGGTTTCCTGCTCTTATCATAGCTTTATGCAGGACCAGAGGAGTTACCTCCAACACTCTTGTCTTTGAATGTCTGAGCCAGGTCATTAATTTGGCCTACATAAGGAAGAATTGTTGGAACCCTGATGATCCAACAATTATTATTAGGGGGGCCAGAAGACCAAGGGCAAGGACAGCTAAGGCTCTTTCTACATCAGCAGCTCCTCTTCCATCTCGTATTGTAGCAGCTCTTTCTACCCTACCTCCTGCAAATTTTCAATGTTTCGAAGCCATGCTTCGAAGCATACATCAGGGGCAGATTATTTTGCTGCAAAGTCTCCAGATGGTAGCACCCCCAGACTCCATCCCTACAGTAGAGCAATTTAATGAATGGGTAGCCTGGCTAGAACTCAGCCTCCTCCTCACTGCGACGACGAGGATCCCGCCGCTCAGGTACCACATCAGCCAGAGGATTAGTCATTGGAGTCTTCCACTCCTGAGCCCTTGATCAGGAAGAGGAGGGTAGTTGTAACTTAGGAAGCCGCATCCACTCTTGAAAAGTCTCCTGAGGCCACTCTAGAGCCTCCGGCACCAATGGCAGATACCACTTCTCCAGAACAGGCAGCATATCCTTCAATGCCTAAAGATCAAACTACACCAGCCCAGTCTCCGAACGCCTCTCTTGTATCTACTCATGTACTGCATTTGACTGACGAAGAGGAGTTTCAGACACAAGACACCCAGGACCAATCACAGGACTTTTAAATTCCTGTTGATTATTTTTTGTGCTTTTTGAATTATTAGTATAAGTTTGATGTTAGTACATTAGGTACTTTTTGTTAGTCTTGTGCATGAGTAGTATAGTTGCTCATCTTGAAGCATCGTGAACAGTTTAACTTAACTTTTGATGGTATGGCAGTGAAATAGTTTATTTATTTTGTGAAAATGGTTGTATGCCTTGTTTTAAATTGAATGCATGCTTATGATGAAATGTGTGTTTCCTTTCATGAATTTGAGCAAATGTGCATGGTGAACAAAGAAAGAACAAGAGTGTGAACTTATAATAGAATGGTTAGTCACTAGACAGACTGATTGTGAAAGAAAAGCTTGAACCAAAAATCGGTGAAAGTGTGACCTTACACTATGAGTGAACGACTAACTGTGAATAATGATCTTTGCATAAATCTCTGAATTCTAGAAGGATTTGTATAACTCAGAACATGATGAAGGCCATGAATTGTATAGACACCAGCTCTTTGACTTTGACCACTTAGCTTACCTTGAATGATACTTGTATCTTTTGCTCCCTTGTATAAAGCTTATTGATTTGTCATTAACTAAACCCTGAACTTTAAATGATTATCTCCTAATACCTTGTTTAGATTCTAGGAGAGCATATGGTTCAAGACAAATTTACTCTAAATTTGGGGGAGAAAAGTTGAAAAGAATGAAAAGAAAGAGGTTAAGCATCAGCACACACAACAAATAAGTTGTATGTTAAAAAAAAGAAAAAGAAAATAAGTTGTGTTATTACAAAAAGGTTGAAAGCAACTTAAGAAAAGGGAATAGTGAGAAGGCTATTTGTACAAAACAAGAAAATATCATCGGGATTAGTCTAGGACTTGTGCTCTCTTAGACACAAGCTCAATATTTTTTTCCAATGTGCTTCGTAGGACTCGACGTCCTTTGTTTGTACCCTTTAAAAAAAAGAGTGAAAATGAAAATGAATTAAATGAGAAAAGAAGGAATTTCAATGTCTTCATGCCTTCACGGATTTTACTGCTTGGATTTGCGCTAGTGGCCGATAGGGTAAAGATTCAGCTCGAATGAAATTAGTGTCTTTTCTTTACTTCCCTTTTATCTCCAATAAAAGATAAGTAAAGAGGGGCAACTGTCATACCCTAATTTCATCCAGGGACCATTGTTTATCAGCATGCGACCTTCGTTTGACCACCTCAAAAATGTTTAACACCCATCGCAGTGGAATCCGTAAAGTTCTGGGACGTTTTAGAAAGAAAACAGCCAAAAACACAAAAGCGCAGGTGAACTTATCAAACACGGGGGGTGTGCTCAGGAAACTTCATCCAAAACATTCTAGAAGAGGGGTGAACTTATCAATTATGGGGTGCATTCAGGAATCTTCCTCAAGAAGCCTCTGGGCGGCAATCACCTCCATTTTGTTAAAATATAGCATTTGAGGCTTCCGTAATGCTTCCGTAAAATTTCTGAAAACCTTGAGTTATCTTATTTCACTTAATATTGGTGAAAGGGAAGAGAAAAAAGAGGAAAATCAAGTCTGAAACGCTCCCATAAGGCTTCTGTAACTTTTCCGTAAAGTACGAAAAGGGGGGGTGAACTTAGTAATTGGGGTGCGCTCTGAAATCTTCCTCGAATGATACCTTGATGAAGGCCATGAATTGTATAGACACAAGCTCTTTGACCACTTAGCTTACCTTGAATGATACTTGTATCTTTTGCTCCCTTGTATAAAGCTTATTGATTTGTCATTAACTAAACCCTGAACTTTAAATGATTATCTCTTAATACCTTGTTTAGATTCAAGGAGAGCATAAGGTTCAAGACAAATTTACTCTAAATTTGGGGGAGAAAAGTTGAAAAGAATGAAAAGAAAAAGGTTAAGCATCAGCACACATAACAAATAAGTTGTATGTTAAAAAAAAAGAAAAAGAAAATAAGTTGTGTTATTACAAAAAGGTCGAAAGCAACTGAAGAAAAGGGAATAGTGAGAAGGCTATTTGTACAAAACAAGAAAAGATCATCGGGATTAGTCTAGGACTTGTGCTCTCTTAGAATCTAAACTTTTGAATCTTAGAAAAACCAGTGAATTTTTTGTAGCCACAACCTCACTACAAGCCTGAGAAAGTCCTTCTGATTCTGTTTATATATTTTTGACTTGATGACATGAGATGAAATGCATAGATTGGACCTCCTGTTAGTTGTTATCAATAAATAGCTTAAACACTTGTGCTTGAGGGAGACAGTAGTCGTGAGACTATGGTTTGAGCTACTTTCCTTGAATCTGTCTTATGATTAACCTCATCTAATTGTATTGTTCACATTTTGTTCTCTTATTTGTCTAGCTGCATAATCTGTGAAAACAAGTGATAGGTACACATTGCTTCATCTTTCTCATCATGCAATCAATAAATTTTAATGCATACACCTTTGTACATAAACACTGCATGTTTTACCACTTGAGGACAACTGGGCTGTTCTCTTTTGCTTGAGGACAAGCAAAACTGTAAATTTAGGGGAGTTGTTAGTTGATGAATACGACTAACTTTTGTGTATAAAACCTGTGTATATTGTATCAAACTTTCCCAATTTATGGTTGTTTTGTAATACTATAAGTACTTTTTGTTAAATATAGGTAATAGATAATTTATACTTTTGTTTTGTGCGTTTAATAATCAATTTCTCTCAATTTCAGGTTACGTAGGCAACTTTAGCAAAGTGTTGTTTTTCACTCTTTCGCTAAGCCAAGCTGCTGGCTTAGCGAGAATTCGCTAAGCGCAACATTCAGTGGCTAAGCGTGAGGAAGAATTCAAAAGAAGATGAGTTGTCAACTTCACTAAGCGCACCACTCCAGGTCATCAAGTGCACCGCTTCAGCTTATTCGCTAAGTGAAACAAGCGCGCTAAGCCAAAATCCACTTATGTGCGCTAAGCGATCCAGATTTGTGCTAAGCGCATTAGCACGAACAAGGCCACCTATTTAAGACTGAAATCAGATTTGTAAGGGGAGTTTGGCACCTTTCTTGAGAAGCTCTGCATGCACGAAGGTTCTAGAGAGAGAAAGGTCCAAGTTCCAGAGTGTTCTGAGAGATTTTGCTATGTGAAGATCTGCATAGATGCGAGTTCGAAGCGGAAGCCGTTCTGAGAGCTTGAGATGAGTTTGTGAGTGATTGTGAGATCCTAGGGGTGAAGGAGACATCCTCACCACTTGTGTTTTTGCAGTCTTTCATCTTGTTCTTCTCTTTGTTGTAAAGAAGGTTTCCGGACTATGGAATGCTAAATCCTTTGTTGGATCTTCCCTGTAGGTACCTGATGTAAATATATTTCTATCTATGTAATGATGTTTTGTGTGTTCTCTGTGCTATCTGCTTTTCATTCCTGTGTGCTTTTACCTTGATCACATAGATGCATGCTTTGTTAAGGTCATTCAACAGTGGAAACTGGTCTGATTCTAAAGTCCTTGATAGTACGAGACTAAGTTGTTGTGCTATCACGAGGAATCGGGGTACAAGAACTTAGTTGTGTATGTGTGTCTTAATGCGGTCTTGGTTGAGTTTAGTCTTACAAGAGGAATCTACGGACGAGGCTTGATCAGGACTAGGCTAGGCTATCATGAGGAATCAGGGTCTAGCCGTCTAGGAGACAACATATGAACGCATGAGCATTGTTAGATAGAGAACATCCTTTTTAGCATCAGGAACCTATGAGGAAGACCAACACATTCTCTACTTGTTTTTACATAGTATTTCTCTTGCGTGATTTTCTTTCTTTTTGCCTAGATAGTTTAACTACCTGTTCATAACCACAGTTATATTTTCATACCAGACGCCTATTTATCGAAATAGCTTGCCAGATAACACAAGTTCCCCGAGAGTTCGATACTCGGTTCTTACCGTTTTATACTACTTGTGCGATCCGGTACACTTGCCAGTTGCGAACACATGCAAAGACACCTTACGGTTATCCGCACCTCGTCATTCGGAGACCCCAAGTCCGATTGACAAGTAGAGGCCAATGTGGTCATCTGCACCCTTCCCAGAGATGTCAGCGTCTTTGGGCCGAGACCGCGAAAAAGTCTCAATTTCGCTATCGTGACCCAAGTGTCCAGTAGCACACAGACACACCTTATGGTTATCCACACTTTTCGTCAACTAAAGGCAAGCAAGCCTGTTGACATGCAGAGACCAATGTGGTCATCTACACCCTTCTCGGAGATGTCAACATCTTTCCGTCGAGACCGTGAAAAAGTCTCAATTCTGCTATCGTGGCCCGAGGGTCCGGTAGCACGCGGACACACCTTATGGTTATCCGCACATTTCGTCATCCAGAGACGACAAGTCCGATGACACGCGGAGACAATATATGGTCGCCCGCACCCTTCCTATTTTAAGGCTATGGAAGTCCCTTTTATCATCTAAAGACAAACAAGTTCGATGCTATCGGGATGATGATTGTCATCCACTTCTAATCATGTTGCAGATTTTACCTTTGTCATCCAGAGACCTCCAAGTTCGATGACGTGCAAGACTCGTCTCTGCTAACCAGAGACGATCAAGTTCGATGACATGCGAAGACACCCAAGGGTTATCCGCACACACATTTATGCTACCCTGACCTGTGAGAAGTCAGGTAGCATGCGGAGACACCCTATACGGTAATTGCACATATTTCGAAGACAAAAATGTCTTCAATCATTGCCTGCCTTCAAAGGTGACAATGTCCTCACACATTTCGAAGACGACAATGTCTTCAGTCATTGCATGCCTTCAAAAGGCGACAATGACCCTCATTTCAAAGATGACAATGTCTTTAGTCATTGCATGCCTTCAAAGGTGACAATGACCTCATCTACATTTCAAAGACGACAATGTCTTCAGTCATTGCATGTCTTCAGAAGGCAACAATGTCTTCATTTGCATTTCGAAGATGACAATGTCTTCACCTTAAAAACTTCAATATTTTTTTCCAATGTGCTTCGTTGGACTCGACGTCCTTTGTTTATACCCTTTTAAAAAAAGAGTGAAAATGAAAATGAAAATGAATTAAACAAGAAAAGAAGGAATTTCAATGTCTTCATGCCTTCACGGATTTTACTGCTTGGATTTGCGCTAGTGGCTGGTAGGGTAAATATTCAGCTCGAACGAAAGGGAAGAGAAAAAAGAGGAAAATCAAGTTTGAAACGCTCCCATAAGGCTTCCGTAACTTTTCTGTAAAGTACGAAAAGGGGGGGTGAACTTAGTAATTGGGGTGCGCTCAGAAATCTTCCTCAAGAAGCCTCTAGGCGGCAGGCACCTCCCTTTTTCCTATAAATAGGGGAGGGGGTTGTTTCAAAAATGTTCATGACCCCTAGGCTATGCATTTCAGCTGTTTTGGGTGAGAAAAATGTATTTTCGTGAAGAAAATCCAAGCCGAGGTGTTGCCATAACGCTTCCGAGACGTTTCTGTGAGCAAATCCGTGAAGATTTTTCATTGTTCTTCACCGTTCTTCGTTCGTTCTTCAGTCTTCAACCGGTAAGTGTTC
The DNA here is from genome assembly GCF_004193775.1 of Glycine soja. NCBI lineage: Eukaryota > Viridiplantae > Streptophyta > Magnoliopsida > Fabales > Fabaceae > Glycine > Glycine soja. The sequence goes on from NC_041013.1 coordinate 30,814,281, forward strand.
GAATCCGAGACTTTCAATTCATTTCTTGTTTTGTTTGCTTTTATCTTCATCTCGTTCACTTTTGATTTTCTTTTCTTTCTCTTTTAATGAGCTTTTTATCATTTATTTAAGTCGTTATCTCACCTAATAATTGATAAAATGAAATTTCAACCGATCATTTGTGTTGTAATCTCGTTTGATCACAATTAAAATAAAATCCAATCGATCGTTCACGTTGTAACTTCGGTTAAATCAAAAAAAGCAAAATAATAATAAAATAATCAAAATATCTTCAAAAAAATAATAAAATAATCAAAAAAATCAATCGGATGTTTTTTTTTTGAAAGTTTCCTTGAATGAATTGATTAATAATCAAAGTCAAACTAAGGCTAAAATCAACTCACAAACCAAGCATTGTCCGCAAAAGTCACTCAAAACCGTTTTAAGGTCCAACGCCTTAAAAAGGTCATCTTTGCTTTTATTGGTTAAAATGGACCATTCAAAGCATAAAATCAACACTTAACTTTATCGCTTTTGCAAGAACTACGTAGGTCTGATTTCCTCATTGCAATTGAGGATACGTAGGAGAAAAAGCCTTGTTTTTCTCGACCACCTCAAGAGATCGTAATGGTCCAACGCCTTAACGTTTCTCTCCTTTCAAAACCAAGAGATCGTTAATCGTCCAACACCTTAACGTTTCTCTCCTTTTCAAAAATCAAAAGATCGTTTAAAGGTCCAATGCCTTAAACGACTTTTGTTTGGTTAAAATATATCTTGCGAAAAAAGATAAAAACAACTTAACCAACGTTTAGTTCTTAAAGAACTACGTAGGTCTGATTTCCTCATCACAATTGAGGAATACGTAGGAGCAAGGGAAACATCCTTGTTGACCACTAAAAGATAAAAAATACAAAAATCCCCATAGAAAACCACAAACACATAAAAAAGGAAAAATAAAACAAATTGAAGACATGATACTGCACATTTGATTAAAGGTTGTCGTCCCTTGTGATGGACGCGTGGGGTACTAATACCTTCCCCGTGCGTAAAAATAACTCCCGAACCTTTCACACTTAAAGTTTGTAGACCACACGTTCCGGTTTTCCTGATGTTTTTCCTGAATAAACACTGGTGGCGACTCCGCATGCCTTCCTCCCTTGGAAGACGCACCCATGAGCCCTCGCGCTGCCCTCCCGTCGAAGGGTAGGTTGCAATAGATATTAATGATGACCCCTTCAAAATTCTTCTGTCTACATACCCCTTTCACCCCTACAAAGTCCTCTCCAAAGAAGGAAGATGACATAGAGAAAGATTGTGAGTTCCAAAGACATAGAAGCCCCCCCGAGGCACCTCCAGATGGTGAGTATACCCATTGAACATCTTAAGAGTTCTCTTAACACTTCCTCTTTTTTGGTTTCTTGGATAAACAACATTTGCACCCCTTTCCTTGCCACAAGGTTTCTTATATTCTTCCACTTGATTGGATTACCCAACCCTCTAACATTATATGATAATATCTTTATGGACCAACCTCATTTGCACCCCTTATCGTAATTGATTGAACAAGTTATTTGAAGCTTGCAGAGTTATGTCTCGTATCGGTTTAATCAATTACAGCCTTCTCGTAATCGATTACATAGTTGTTTTTTAGACAACAATTGATTTATTCAGGAGTCTTTGCTTTAATCGATTAGCAAGTGATATAATCGATAACTTCTTTTTCTATAAGTAGTTCTAAAGTGACGTAGCTCCTTGTGGAGCTTATAGGCCATGGATCTTCTTCATCAATGGAGTCCATTGCTCCTTGAAGTTCAATGGCAGCGGAATGGAGAATGAAGAAAGATGATTGGAGACACCACTTCAAAGAGAAAATGAGTCAAGAAGAAGCACGCAATCATAGGAAGCCATGGATAAGAGCTTGAAGGAAGGAGAAGATGAGTGCAGGGAGAGGAAAAGAAGGAGCATAAAATTTTATGCCTCAAATGAGGTCTGAACTTTGAACTGTAATTCTCAAATGATCAAAGTTGAAAAAATACACACACATGGCCTATATTTATAGCCTAAGTGTCATACAAAATTGGAGGAAAATTTGAATTTCTATTCAAATTTCACTTGAATTTGAAATGGAATTTGTGGTGCCAAATTTTGGAGCCAAAATTTCACTAATTATGATTAGTGAATTTTAGCTATGGTTCAGCCCACTAATCCAAGATCAAGTCCAAGATTCTCCACTAAGTGTGCTTAGATGTCATGAGGCATGTAAAGCATGAAGGGCATGCACAAAGTGCAATTATATGATATGGCAATGGGGTGTAGCAAGCAAATGCTCACCTCCCCCTCTAAAATTTAATTGGATTGGGCTTCTCCCAATTTGATTAAATTTATTTTCCAACACAAACATCAAATATTCACTTAATGCATGTGAAATTACAAAATTGTCCCTAATACAGAAACTAGTCTAGGTGCCCTAAAATACAAGGGCTGAAAAATCCTACATTTCTAGGGTACCCTACCTACATTATGGAGCCCTAAATACAAGTCCCAAAAATAATGAAACCTTAATCTAATATGTACAAAGATAAGTGGGCTCATACTTAGCCCATGGGCCCGAAATCTACCTTAAGGCTTATGAGAATCCTGGGGCCTTCTCTTGCATCTCTGGCTCAATCTTCATGGAGTCTTCTATTCAATTCCCTTGGGGGGGGGGGTAGGATTGCATCAAGAAGTGAAAAAAAATACTTTAATCGATTACTTTGAGTATCTAACCGATTACATTGTTCTTGAGTTATTTCCAGGTTTTGGGATGAACACTTTAATCGATTGAAAAGACAATCTAATCGATTACTTCATTGAATTAATCAATTATCTTGTAGATTTAATCAATTATAGGTGGTTATAATTGTTTTCTCTATAAATAACCAGCTTGTGTTCTCTGAAAGCAATCTTAAAATCTCGTAAATAACACAATAAGCCTTTGAGTAAGATAAGATCATGTGCTGTTATTAGTTAAAGAAAGAAGAGAAGAAAAGTGCTTAGAAGAAGTAACTCACACCTTCAAATCTTTTTGATTGTGAAGATCTTTTGTGACAAGTGAGTTGTGTCACTTTCTTGAGTTCAAGAAGAATACCTCTTCAGTCAAGCAATGTTTTGCAGAAAGGATTGATCAGGTTGTGTCTATCTTTTCTCTTGGTTTTCGCCTATGGTTTGTTCAAGAATAATATCTAAACATGTTTTTGTTTGTGCATGAATTTCTTACGGCATGCTAGAATAGGTGTTTCTATTTTGGGCTAAGGGTAGGATTCTCTTAGGCTTTTATTCACAAAGGACCCTAGTGTTGGGTGCCCAAGTCTCTTTTTACAGGGTGGGAACTATAGATTGGTTGTGATTGCTTGTAAGGATTCTTTATGCATAGTAAAAATCTAATTCTGGTTTTGGATTAAATAATTGGATTAGCTTCTCTAGTGATAGATAGTGAATCAATATAAAAAATTTGTGCATTTATTCTCTTGATCTGATCTTTATCTCTCATTCAAGTATTAATCAATTTTCAAAAAGGTTCAAGATATATATATCTTTGTGAAAGAAAAAACTCTAATAAAGGATCTTGTGCAAAGGGTGGATTGATTGAGTTTGATTTACGAAAAAATTTGTGATACGATCTGATGCAATCCTATCCCGCAAGGGCATTGGATAGAAAACTCCAAGTAGATTGGGCCAGAGATGCAAGAGAAGGCCCTAGGGTTCTAATGAGCCTTAGGGTAGATTTCGGGCCCATGGGCTAAGTATGAGCCCACTTATCTTTGTACATACTAGATTAAGGTTTCATTATTTTTGGACCTTGTATTTAGGGCTCCATAATATAGCTAAGGTACCCTAGAAATGTAGGATTTTTCAGCCCTTTTATTTTAGGGCACCTAGACTAGTTTTTGTATTAGGGGTAGTTTTGTAATTTCACATGCATTCAGTGAATATTTGATGTGTGTGGTTAGAAATAAATTTAATTGAATTGGGAGAAGTCCAATCCAATTAAATTTTAGAGGGGGAGGTGAGCATTTGCTTGCTACACCCCATTGCCATATCATATAATTGCACTTTGTGCATGTCCTTCATGCTTTACATGCCTCATGACATCTAAGCACACTTAGTGGAGAATCTTGGACTTGATCTTGGATTAGTGGGCTGAACCATAGCTAAAATTCACTAATCATAATTAGTGAAATTTTGGCTCCAAATGGCTCCACAAATTCAATTTCAAATTCAAGTGAAATTTGAATAGAAATTCAAATTTCCCTCCAATTTTGTGTGACACTTAGGCTATAAATAGAGGCCATGTGTGTGAATTTTTTCAACTTTAATCATTTGAGAATTAAACTTCAAAGTTCAGACCTCTTTTGAGGCACAAAATGTAACGACCCACCTCGTCGCTACGATATTCACACTCTAATATTCGATGATTTCAATTTATTTATTTTTTTATAAAAATAACTTAATTTTTTATTATGAAAATAGAAGTGATTTTGTCACAACATAAATTCATCCAACAACACGCCATTACTTAAGTGAATATGCATTATTACATAGAAACAATAATTTGGTACACGTCATACACATAACGAAAATTAAATTTGTTCATAGATATAATAAAATCTCAGTTTTACATCTTTAACTCAACAAAATAAAACTTAAAAACCAACTACGGAGGAGTTGATTTCAAAACACAACTCTCTCCCAAAATAACGCCAATGTCATCACGTCGGCTCGGTGGCTCCTCACCAGAATCTTACTCCCTGCACCCTGCCACTGTCATTCTGCTCCCACGAACAAGGTTCGTGATCATCACATGTATCAACCACACGATACAAAATTGCAAGGGTGAGTTCATTATAAAAAGAACCAATACCAATTTCAAATAACCATAATTAGCAAGGAACATAGGCAAACATGATGAGCATACCCAACAATCATTATTCAACACTCATATCCAACAAATATTCATCATCCACATCCAACAATTACTCATCATCCATCCATGGACCCAATCAAGACTGCACAGAATGATGCATGCACCTGACTCAACACTCAAATGCAATGTGGTACGTACCAACAACAACCAAATCTCAGGAAATAGCCTAAGCGTGTCCACACGACACTCTCACTTAGGGAACTGTGTTGATTTTGTCAAGACCACCTGGTTGTGCATGTAACAGCCCCCCTCCCATAGGTGATCAGCCTGGGAGCCCAAAGGTGTTCCCTACCAGGTGACAGCCCCCTAGTACAAAGTACACTTGGTCACAGTTACTCTATTTCCTGTGTTGTATGAGCTATGATCACGACCAAAAGTAAGTGCCAAAGACCATGGATCAATTAAAGCGCCTAAGGATCCCCTCAGAAATGCTTAGATTCTCTAACCACGCTAGTTACCCACGTTTGGGCCATCCGACAAGGTCAGTGCACTCTACCCCCCATGACATACACTCCATATGACGTATGATCGTGGCCAAAAGCTAGTGCCAAAGACCCTAGAAGGTCAGTCCACAATGCCCCAAACGAACATACAGAACATCCAATGTATGAACATGGCCAAAAGCGAGTGCCAATGACCCTGGAAGGTCAGTGCACAATGCCCCCCACGAACATACACAACATGCACATGCCAATGCATTTCCAACATCAATCAACATTCGATTTCCATGTCATTCACAACATAAATATCATCTCATCTCAATGACGTTATCAACAACAACAACAACCTCATTTCATATTCACATATTCATCAATAATAACAATTCATGTTGACATGGTCTTTATTAACAACGTCATCTCAAATCAATATCATCATAATTATCATTATCATCACATATCAATTAAAATCCTTAATAGCGACATCAACAACAAATCGCATTTCACACACACACACACACACACACACACACACACACACACATATATATATATATATCGCATCCCATTAGTTAAAACGTAATTTTCTTTGAAGAAAAATCAGCATGCAACAGGGACAGGCAGATATCCTCATAGCTAGGTTCCCTGACCCTAGCTATGGTGTTAAAACGGTAAATTTTATAATAAACTCCCCTCACCTATTGTGAGCTACCCGTTGTTTCCTCATCACGTCACTTGGAGATGTCTTTTTCTTTTCCGCTCATCGATTCCATGCAATCCTCTACCATACCAAAACGAAGGAGACTTAATATGGATTTTCAGAAACAAAGCTAACAACAATGCTTTGGGTCAAACACCCATGTTACTTCATGAAAGAGCTGAGAGCATTTCGGGTTTTACAAAGGAACATCATTTGGAAATTTCGACCACGCCAATGTGACCGGGGTTCAGTGTAGGTTACGAAAATAACATGAATTTCATGAAAGGATAACGTTTACAAAGTCTCTTTCTCTAAGGTTTTTCAAAGGAAGCATAAGACATGCAATGGTGGTTCCAAAGTCAGAAAAGATGCAAAGACAAGATGAAACTAACAAGAAACAAGCGTAGAACCATGGTTACCTCAAAAGAAAATGAAAGGTCAGATTAGGGTTTCGTTCTCTACCGAAACCGCAAGCCAAGTTGGAAGATCCCGCTTATATTGAAGGGTTCCTCTCGGTGTGGGATTTCAATGGAGAACAAAGATGGTTTGTGGTGGCTAATAGTGGCTGTGGGTGATGTAGAAAGTTCTTGGGATGTTAGAAATGGCTTTGGAAGAAAGAAAGGAGAACAAATGGCGTTTTTCCTAAGCTACACGAAAGCAACGGCTAAAATGCTTAAATAAGAAATGCTCTCGGGAACGGAAGCTTCGAGCACACTCCAGATATCTTATTAAAGATCCCAACGGTCAGATCATGGAAAAGTTTCCTGTGAAGCTTCAGACCAAATTTAGAGAAGATCCAACGGTTAACAAAAGCTGGGCAGCGTTTTTACCGAGGAAGCTTCATGTAGCTTCCTCAAGAAGCTTCATTAAGAGGCTTCCTCAAAAAGCTTCATTAAGAGGCTTCCTCAAGAAGCTTCCCCGTGGCTTCTTTGAGAAGCTTTCTCTGTAGATGCAATTGGCTTTGATGTTTTGATGATGATCATGATGATGTGTTGCAATTGATGCAAATGGGCTTTTCAAGATTAAAATTCAAGACAATACTTCAAGATTACAAGGCACAACATCAAGATGATCACTAGAATATTAGGAAGGGAATTCCTAATTGAATTAGCAAAGGTTTGGCCAAGTGATTTAAAATAAAAAGTGTTTTTCAAAGGTTTTACTCTCTGGTAATCGATTACCAGAGGATGTAATCGATTACCAGTGGCCAAATACGTTTTATAACAGCTATAAAAATTTGAATTCAAAATTTTAAAAGCTGTAATCGATTACACAATTTTGGTAATCGATTACCAGCAGTTAGTAAACGTTTTAATTCAAATTTTAAAAGCTGTAATCGATTACACAATTACTGTAATCGATTACCAGACAGGAATTTCAGAAAAATAATTTCAAGAGTCACAACTTTTCAAAGGCTTTACTCATGACCACCAATGGTCTATATATATGTGACTTAAACACGAAATTGCTGAGAGATTTTTGAGAACAACAAAGTGTTTATCCTCTCAAAAAGCAATTTCATTTTATCCTCTTAAGAATTCCTTGGCCAACTTGATTGCAATTCTTTAAGGAATTATTTGAGTGCTCAATCTGTAAAATCCATCTCTTTCAAGAGAGATTTGTTCCTCTTCTACTTCTCATTCTCTAAAGGGATTAAGAGACTGTGAGTCTCTTGTTGTAAAGGATCTCTAAACACAAAGGAAGGATTGTCCTTGTGTGTTTAGAACTTGTAAAAGGAATTTACAAGTTAGTGGAACTCTCAAGCGGGTTGCTTGGGGACTGGACGTAGGCACAAGGGTGTGGCCGAACCAGTATAAAACTGAGTTTGCATTTTCTCTTCCCTTAATCTCTTTTATTTATTATTGCTTTATATTCACATTCAAGTTGCTTCGTTTGAATTAATATTTAAGAAGATTGTCATTAAGGGAATTCATAACTTAAGTAAAAAGTAAGATAGATTTTTAATTAGGAGAAAAGTTTGGAATATCTTAATTCAACCCCCCCTTCTTAAGATATCTGAGGCCACTTATCTAACAAGTGGTATCAGAGCTTCATTCTTGTACAAAGTTTAGAAGCTTCAAGAAAAAGATGGCCTCAGCAAATTCCTTATTTCCGGAAGGGAATTCTATCAATAGACCTCCAATCTTTAATGGAGAGGGTTACCACTACTGGAAAACCCGAATGCAAATTTTTATCGAGGCAATAGATCTAAATATCTGGGAAGCCATTGAAATAAGGCCTTATATACCCACCACAGTAGAAAGAGTTTCAATAGATGGTAGTTCATCAAGTGAAAGCATAACCATAGAAAAACCTAGAGATAGATGGTCTGAAGAGGATAGAAAACGAGTACAATACAACCTAAAAGCCAAAAACATAATAACATCTGCCCTAGGAATGGATGAATATTTCAGAGTTTCAAATTGCAAGAGTGCTAAGGAAATGTGGGACACTCTTCGATTAACACATGAAGGAACTACAGATGTTAAAAGATCTAGGATAAATGCACTAACTCATGAGTATGAATTATTTAGAATGAATACAAATGAAAATATTCAGAGTATGCAAAAGAGATTTACACATATAGTAAATCATCTAGCAGCCTTAGGCAAAGAATTTCAAAATGAAGATCTTATAAACAAGGTGCTAAGATGTTTAAGTAGAGAATGGCAACCCAAAGTAACGGCTATTTCTGAATCAAGAGATTTGTCTAACATGTCTCTTGCCACTTTATTTGGTAAGTTGCAGGAACACGAGATGGAACTATTGAGATTGCACCAAAATGAAGAAAATGACAAGAAAAAGAAAGGAATCGCTCTTAAAGCATCATCCTCAATTCAAGAAGAAAGTGATCAGGATAATGATGCTGATGATGATGATGATCTAAGTTTCTTTGTAAAAAGATTCAACAAATTTCTTAAAGTAAGAGGAAATCAGAGGCGACCAAATTTTAAATCAAAGAGAAGGACAGAAAATTCATCCTCTACTCTAAAATGCTTTGAATGCAATCAACCTGGACATCTGAGGGTTGATTGTCCCATCTTCAAGAAAAAGATGGAAAAATCTGAAAAGAAAAATCATAGTGAGAAGAAACTAAAGAAAGCATACATCACATGGGATGAAAATGATTTGGAATCCTCTGATGATTCTGAAAATGAAGAGATAAATCTTTGCCTTATGGCAAAAAGTTACGAAAGTGATGAAGAGGTAACATCTTCAAACAACTTATCTATTTCTTTTGATGAATTGCAAGATGCATTTGCTGATTTGCATAAAGAATCAATTAAACTTGCAAAATTAGTTTCATCATCAAAGAAAACAATTTCAAATTTAGAAAATGAAATTTCAAAATTAAACAAAGAATTAGATCTTCTTAGAAATGAAGTTTCAATCTCTAAAACAAATGAAAAAGTTAATATCTCCACTATTAATAACAAGAAAATAACAGATTCTTGTAGTTGTTGTGATAAATATGTAAAAGAAATTAAAGAGTTAAAAAATTCACTTGCAAAATTTTCATATAGTAGAAATAATTTAGATGTTATATTAAGTAAACAAAGATATGTGTCAAATAAAAATGGACTAGGGTATAAATCTGAAAAACTACAAAATGTTTATAAAAACTTTTCCACTTCCACACAAAAATGTAATTCTAATTCCATCACTTGTTTTTACTGTGGAAGAAGAGGACATGGCATATCAACTTGCTACTTCAAGAAAAATTACAGTAATATTAAAATGATATGGGTCCCAAAAGGATCCTCAGTTTATACTAACATGCAAGGACCCAATAAAATTTGGGTACCTAAGTCAAAAACTTGATTATGCAGGTATCTTTGAGAAAGAAGTGGTACATAGATAGCGGATGCTCAAAACATATGACTGGAGATGCATCAAATTTTACACACATATCTCCAAAGAAAAGCGGGCATGTAACATATGGTGACAACAACAAAGGTAGAATTCTTGGAGTGGGTAAAATAGGTACAAATTCTTCAAACTCCATTGAAAATGTTCTACTTGTTGAAGGCCTTAAGCATAGCCTGCTTAGCGTTAGTCAACTATGTGACAAAGGCTATCTAGTATCATTTGATTCTCAGAAATGTCTTATAGAACATAAGCATGACATTAATATAAAGCATGTAGGACATAGAGTCAATAATGTTTACATGATAGACTTAAGCATAAAACAAGAAAACAATCATTGCTTTCTTAGTAAAGATGATGATCCATGGTTATGGCATAAAAGAATTGCTCACATAAACATGGATCACTTAAATAAATTAATTTCAAAAGATTTAGTAGTTGGTTTGCCTAAATTGAAATTTGAAAAAGATAAATTATGCGATGCATGTCAAAAGGGCAAACAAACAAGAGTCTCATTCAAATCTAAAAATGTTGTTTCAACCACTCGACCATTACAGTTATTGCATATGGATCTATTTGGTCCATCTAGAATCATGAGTTTTGGAGGAAATTACTATGCTTTAGTTATAGTTGATGATTTCTCTAGATATACTTGGACATTATTTATTACACATAAAAGTGATTCATTCCATGCATTTAGGAAACTTGCTAAAGTCATACAAAACAAGAAAAATCTCAAGATTGCATCCATTAGAAGTGATCATGGGGGTGAATTTGAAAATAAAGATTTTGAATTATTTTGTGATGAACATGGTATTGAACATAATTTTTCTGCACCAAGAACTCCGCAACAAAATGGAGTTGTTGAGAGGAAAAATAGGTCATTGGAAGAAATTGCAAGAACTTTATTAAATGATACTTCTCTTCCAAAGTATTTTTGGGCTGAAGCTGTCAATACTGCATGTTACATCATGAATAGAGCCTTGATAAGACCTATTTTAAAGAAAACCCCATATGAATTATTTAACGGTAGAAAACCTAATATTTCTCATCTACATGTTTTTGGGTGCAAGTGCTTTGTACTTAATAATGGTAAAGATAATCTAGGAAAATTCGATGCAAAATCTGATGAAGGCATTTTTCTTGGATATTCTTTACAAAGCAAAGCATATAGAATATATAATAAGAGAACTATGAATATAGAGGAATCCATTCATGTTACCTTTGATGAATCTAATGCTATATTGTCAACAAAGAATATGCTAGATGACATTGCAGATTCTTTAGAACATATGAACATTCATGAACAAGATTCCAAAGGAAATGACAAAGGAAACAATGAAGATCCTCCAGAAGAAGGCAAATCCAATGATGTACTCCCAAGAGAATGGAAAACTTCAAGAGATCATCCCCTCGACAATATTATTGGTGATATCTCAAAAGGGGTAACAACTAGACATTCTCTTAAAGATTTATGCAATAATATGGCTTTTGTATCTATGATTGAACCTAAAAATATAAAAGAAGCCATAGTAGATGATAATTGGATCATTGCCATGCAAGAAGAACTAAACCAATTTGAAAGAAACAATGTATGGAAATTAGTAGAAAAACCTGAAAATTATCCTGTTATTGGAACAAAATGGGTTTTTAGAAATAAATTAGATGAACATGGTATAATTATTAGAAATAAAGCCAGGTTAGTAGCAAAAGGGTATAATCAAGAAGAGGGGATAGACTATGAAGAAACATATGCTCCTGTTGCAAGATTAGAAGCCATTAGAATGCTTTTGGCATATGCATCCATAATGAACTTTAAACTTTATCAAATGGATGTTAAGAGTGCCTTTCTAAATGGCTTAATTCAAGAAGAGGTATATGTTGAACAACCCCCTGGTTTTGAAATTTCTGATAAACCAAACCATGTTTATAAATTACAAAAGGCTCTTTATGGTTTGAAACAAGCCCCTAGGGCATGGTATGAACGATTAAGTAGTTTTCTTCTTGAAAAAGAATTCTCCAGAGGTAAAGTGGATACCACATTATTCATAAAGAGAAGGCATAATGATATTTTGTTGGTTCAAATATATGTTGATGATATAATTTTTGGATCCACTAATGATTCATTGTGCAAGGAGTTTTCCCTTGATATGCAAAGTGAATTTGAAATGTCAATGATGGGAGAACTAAAGTACTTTCTGGGATTACAAATCAAGCAAACTCAAGAAGGTATATTCATCAATCAATCCAAATACTGCAAGGAATTGATCAAAAGATTTGGGATGGATAGTGCAAAACACATGTCTACACCGATGAGCACTAATTGTTACTTAGATAAAGATGAATCTGGTCAGTCTATAGACATAAAACAATATCGAGGTATGATCGGATCTCTTCTTTATTTATCTGCAAGTAGACCTGATATTATGTTTAGTGTATGCATGTGTGCTAGGTTTCAATCCAACCCCAAACAATCACATCTAAGTGCAGTAAAGAGAATCATGAGATATCTATTAGGAACAATCAATTTAGGATTATGGTATCCTAAGAATTCAACATGTAACTTAATAGGATATTCTGATTCTGATTTTGCCGGATCTAAAACTGATAGAAAAAGTACAAGTGGAACTTGTCAATTTATTGGATCGGCTCTTGTCTCATGGCATAGTAAGAAACAAAACAGTGTTGCTTTATCTACTGCTGAAGCGGAGTATATCTCTGCCGGTAGTTGTTGTGCACAAATTTTATGGATGAAGCAACAATTATCTGACTATGGCATCATTCTTGATCGCATACCTATTAAGTGTGATAATACTAGTGCCATAAATCTATCCAAAAACCCAGTTCAACATTCAAGAACTAAACATATAGAGATTAGACACCACTTTCTTAGAGATCATGTCTTAAAGGGAGATTGTGTATTAGAATTTGTTGATACTAAGAATCAACTTGCTGATATTTTCACTAAACCTCTCCCTAAGGAAGTGTTTTTCTCTATTAGAAGAGAATTAGGTCTCTTAGATGTAAGAGATTTAGAAAAATAGGAATTGATTGGTTGATTGATTAGTTGATTGATTGGTTGATTTACTTTTTACCTTTTGATTGTAAATTCTTTTGTTTGATCTTGTTTAAATTCTTGTTTTTATGATAGAATTTATGATTTCTTGTGTATATAGTAATTGAATGATTGAATTTAGTGTATTAGTAGTGAAAATTAGTCATATAGGATGTATTTGAGCATAAATATAGATATTCTCTTAGAAACTAGCCTAGGATAGGCTCTGGTAATCGATTACCATCCACTGTAATCGATTACACATGAACAGGCAGCCTGTAATCGATTACAACATCCTGTAATCGATTACCAGAAGGCTTATTGGGCCTGTAATCGATTACCAATACCTGTAATCGATTACAATGCGTCATCTTCTATAAATACTCACGAAATCGGAGCTCGTGCGCAGCCAAAGCTTCCTCCACGTTTTCCTCCATACCTAGAACTTCAAACCTTCGATTCTCACTCGATTCTTCACCAAATCACGTCCCGTAAAGCCCAATCTTCCTCTTTTTCACTCCTCTTTCACTTCCACCGATCAAAATCCAGAAAAACTTCATCAAATGGCAGAGCCATCAAAGAAGAGAAAGGGATCATCCTCCACCGCTACCGCTGCTGTCCATCGTCGTCACGGCCCATCCGGAGCACCCACAGCACCTATTCCTCCTTCTTTGTCATCTCCAAGATCATCAACATTGTTTTCATCCGATGATCAACGTCTACGGTACCTTTCTCAGTTCTCTTCTAGAATAATCTTAGACCCTAAGTACCTAGACGTAGAGTTCTTTAATGATGAAACGTTTGATTGCTATCAAGTGTTTCAGAATTCTGGTCTTGTTGATTTCATGTCATTTAAATTGCCATATTATCCTGAACTTGTAAAGGTCTTCTACTGCAATTTGAAAATTCAGGATGGTATTATTATGTCTGAGGTGCATGGTACTTCTATGGTCATTGATCAGTCACTTTTCTTTTCTTTGACTCATTTACCCAGTCAAGGTGCACCTTTTGAGGGCACCATTGTTGATGACTGGAAATTCGATTATTCGAGTCATGATGCTCGTCGCATGGTCTGCAATGATCAAGCTGACATGACCGGTAGATTGTTGGCCGGGTCATTAACTTTTGATAATCGCATCATGCATTATATCATTGTTAGAATTTTGCTTCCTCGGTCTTCAAATTTAGCACAAGCCTCTGAGGAGGATTTGATTCTTATGTGGGCTTTTCTAACCGGTCGTCAGATCGACTGGGCCCATTTGGTTCGGTACCGAATGCATAAGGCATTACGGGCCAATGCACCTCTTCCTTATCCACATTTGATTACTCTGTTTTTGCGTCATTTTCAAATTCCGCTTGATGATGAACCCTTTGTTCAAGTCAAGCGTTCCTTTGCAATTGGTGCTGGAGCAGTGACCTCCTTTGGGTATCGTAAAGATCGAAATGGACAATGGCTGAAGAAGGATGCACTCCCTCCTCAAGATGAACGTACTCCTTCACCTCCTCCTCAACGTGAGGATTCCGCACTCATGAATGAAGTCCTCTCCGAATTACGAGGTCTTCGTTCGTATGTTGGTGACCGCTTTGACTCGTTAGATTCACGCTTTGCCGGTATGGACATTCGCCTTACACAGCTTGAAGAGGATGTCGGCTACATTCGTCAGAGTTTCGATCTTCCACCATCTCCTCCGTCTTCTTAGCTTTTAGGTTATGATTATTTATCTTTTATAAGCCGTGTATTTTGGCTTTTAGTTTCTTAGAATTTACATTATTATGCTAAAGTACTTTGCTTATTTATCTTGTGGATTTTACACGTCAGTCTTGGATGTTTTGTGGTTGTTGACATTTTCAGTTATTTGGATTCTGGTTTAATTATTTCTTGTTTGTGAGTTTGGCTTATTATATTTAATACTCTGATGCTTATATCTTGCTACTCCATTGTTATAACTGTGTTGATTCCCGAGTTCTTTGGCTTTTTGATGTTGCCAAAGGGGGAGAAAAAGGTTGTAGCAAAAGCTTAAGAAAAAGCTTAACAAATTTAGAAATCAAGTGATCATGTATTCCGAGATATAGGGGGAGAAAACGGATGCACATTTTATCTATATACAATTGTTTGTTGCTTGCTTGAATCTTGATTTCAGGTATTGTATTGTCATCATCAAAAAGGGGGAGATTGTAGATGCAATTGGCTTTGATGTTTTGATGATGATCATGATGATGTGTTGCAATTGATGCAAATGGGCTTTTCAAGATTAAAATTCAAGACAATACTTCAAGATTACAAGGCACAACATCAAGATGATCACTAGAATATTAGGAAGGGAATTCCTAATTGAATTAGCAAAGGTTTGGCCAAGTGATTTAAAATAAAAAGTGTTTTTCAAAGGTTTTACTCTCTGGTAATCGATTACCAGAGGATGTAATCGATTACCAGTGGCCAAATACGTTTTATAACAGCTATAAAAATTTGAATTCAAAATTTTAAAAGCTGTAATCGATTACACAATTTTGGTAATCGATTACCAGCAGTTAGTAAACGTTTTAATTCAAATTTTAAAAGCTGTAATCGATTACACAATTACTGTAATCGATTACCAGACAGGAATTTCAGAAAATAATTTCAAGAGTCACAACTTTTCAAAGGCTTTACTCATGACCACCA